>NW_024884711.1:31502635-31657125 GCF_019232065.1 Centrocercus urophasianus
CCCGCCGCTGCGCCGGGCGCGGGCGCCGCCGCCCCTGCGCGCTCCGCTGGGCAGCACCTCAGTGAGCGCGGGGCCGCGGCGGGAGCGGGCGGGGTTGCCGCCGCCGCTCCCGGTGCCGCCACAGGTGACTCGGGGCCGGGGGCCGCTCGGTCGCCGCCGCGCCGCGGCTGCTTGCGCGAAGCCCGGCTTGAGCGATTCCGCCGTGCCTGCGCGACCGGGAACGCCGGGGACATGGCATCGCTCCGGCTTCTTCTCCTCCTGCTCCTGGCCCAACGCGGGCTCGGAGCCGCGGCCGGCCGAGGGCGGGCGCCGGGAGTCAGGCAGCCCATCTACAACCACATCAAGAGCCGCGATCCGCCCCCGGCCCCGCGGAGCCGCTCTCCGGAGAGCACCATCTTGGCGCAGCGGCTCGCCGAGGAGGTGCCCCAGGACGTGGCCTCGTTCCTCTACACCGGCGATTCTCGGGAGCTGCGGAGGGCCAACTGCTCCGGGCGCTACGAGCTGGCCAGTCTGGCCGGCAAGTCGCGCTTCGTCTCGCACCCGTCCCTGCACGGCGCCCTGGACACCCTCACGCACGCCACCAACTTCCTCAACATGATTCTGCAGAGCAATAAGTCGCGGGAACAGAACTTGCAGGAGGACCTGGAGTGGTACCGGGCGCTGATCAGGAGCCTCCTGGAAGGGGATCCCAACATCTCCAGGGCAGCCATCACCTTCAGCACGGAGCCCTTCTCTGCCCCCCAGGTGTTCCTCCAGGCCAGCAGGCACGAGAACCAGATCCACCTGCAGGACCTGTCCTCCTCCGCTCACCGCCTGGCTAACGGATCCCTGGAGACGGAGTGGTTCCAGGGCCTGAAGCGCAAGTGGAGGCCGCATCAGCACAGGAAGGTCTTGAACACGGGCTCCAAAACTTTGGAGAACAGCTGGAAGAGGCGAGAGGGCTTCACAGCTGATAAGAACCACATCAGATGGTCCTCTCCTTACCTGGAGTGTGAGAACGGGAATTACAAACCCGGCTGGTTGGTGACTCTCTCAGCAGCTTTCTATGGACTGCAACCAAACCTTGTCCCTGAATTCAGGTATGAGGAGGGCTCCTCTGGTGTTCTGTATAGGAGGGGGCATGGTGGGTACTCAGTGTTGCCCTTACTTGGGATGGTTGTGATGTGCCTTTGGGGTGAGCTTGTAATGCTTTCCACATGCTCTGTCACACCGCAGTGCAAGCCCAGGCCTTCCTGTTGAGCGTCACCTTCATGTGCCTTAGGGAGCTGTTGCTCGGTAGTATTTTATCTCAGTCTGTAAAACAGCATTTTCTTCAGCGATTCTCACTAAAACAAGTGTGTACGTGGGTTATGTTAGTGATGCTTCTGGAGTGGACAGAATGGCAGGCATTGTGGGTTGCAAGTTATTTCTCTGTGAGAGAAATATGTTTACTGAGCTGTTATTTCTTACTCTGCTGCATAATGAAAACTAGCTCAATGCCAGCTGTGATTTTAACCAGTTGAGACACTGCATTTTCTGGTCTTCAGAGCACATCCACTGTGGGGTGCTCAAGCCTGGTCAGCGGTCAATATGCTTGTAGGTAAATAAGCATTTGGAACTGCGGTTTTCCCAGTGCATATGATTACAGCCTAAACTGGCAGTTAAGAAGCTTTTGGGGGCGTTGTTTTTAGAACTCCCACCTTGTTACAAAGCTGTATAGATGATGCCTGGCATATGTGGAGACTTATGTATTTTCTATTGCTGTTACCTCTAGCAGCTTGCCACTGGGCTGTGACTAGCAGAGAGGAGGACATAGGGAGGCTTGTGTTTTTTGCCTTGTTGTAAGAGCAAAAAGATGTGGCTGAAGAGTGAGAGCAACCTGTGGGTTATGGGATATCAGGTTATAGTACTGCCATGCATGTAATGGATTTTATATGTAATTCTGTTGGAACACCCATTGCCCTGAAGCAGCTTTCTTTCCTTAGGGAGTAAGGAGAGCACAGATTCTTGCTTCATGCAGTGGTTCAGTAGCCAATGAAGATTTCCACTGTGCTGTTGGCTGTGGAAGAGGTTTTTCCCACACTTGGATTGCCATACAGCTGTGTATGTGAACACTTGTGTTTTTTTTTTTTTTTTTTGTCAATCGAAATTCACTGGGGTCAAATACGTGTGAATGCAGTCCTGTGTTCTTAGACATGAAAGTTATCTGTTGAATAAAGGATGGGTGGTTATTTCTCTGTGGCTTACCTGTTGCTCTGGAATTTTCACACTTCTGGGGCTCCTTGTCTGTAGTGTATTTGCTGACTTCCTTGCAAGATCAAAGAAGAGTTGTATTGCAGAGCTCTGCTGGATCTCAGCAGTGCTCCAGATGAGTTCAGGGTACTTGTAGTCTGAGATCCTTAAACAATTTTCAGGGTGCTGGTGAAAGCTAGTGTTGGCAGATATTCTCTTATTGGGGGATAGTTGATGTAACAGTGAATGTTTAGACTGGAGATGGGGTTGCAGCTGCTGGTTGTTATCCTCAGTTATCTGAGGAATTAGATCTTGACATAAAGCTGAACAAAGCCTTGCTGTCAACTTTAGAAAGGTTTGTTAATCAGCAGAGCCCAGATCTCAATTTCGGCTGTGTGCCAAGCTCCTGTGCTGGGAGTCATCTTGGTGGTGTAGGTTCCTGCTGTGGTGGTAGTTCTTATGCGCAGAGCACACAACATGCTGGGTCCACCTGAGAGCGGCTCTGGCCAACCAAGGCCACCAGTAGAGGTCCTCCTGGGTGCAGGGCACTGCCTTGCTTCCTGAGCTTTCTGGCCTCTGTTGACCACGTGGAATTGACCTCAATTAAAGAAATAATTTGTTGTAGTTCAGATACTTTGAAAGACATTCATTAAACATGTTGAAGCTTGGAGAAGCTCTTGGTGTTTAGGAGACCTTGAAGTGGGGTATGCTACAAGGTTGAACTCCTGTGTTGTTGCTGAATAGTTAGGACTAACAATTTTTTTTTTTCTTGTATCAAATCCAGAGGTGTGTTGATATGCAGTTCTGAGAAAATGGCTCGGTGTGTTTTTAGGTGGTTTTGTAAGGAAGCAGGTGAAAAAGAACATGCATACTTAATCTGGCAAAGCTAAATGGTGATTCCAGTGCTTCTGGTTTGGAGTATGTTACACACTAGGTGTCTTTTTGGTAAGCTTATGTTTTGAGATGTTGAGAAAGTAACTTTGCAACATAGGAGATAGTAAATCTGAAATATGCTTCTTCCAAGACTTGTGAAACATCTTAATATTTGTGCAAATGTTTTTGGTACTTAATAGACATACAGCTTCTGTGTGTTCCTGAGAGAATAAATGGCTTGAAGTCTAAGCATGTGAAATAAAAAGCTGAAACTTAGCTATTAGAATGCTAGTACTAATTGCTATAATGTCCCTCTTGAAATGAGCCTTATTTCCCCTCGCCATCTGTCCGAGTGACACAATGGTTTAGCTTTAAATTCCTATTTAAGGCCATATGGTTAGAAGCAGCGTATATTACTCTCCATCTTCTTCAAAAGCTGCATTGGTTCAGCAAAATATCTCTGAACCATCTGTTAGGAACCCTTCATGGCTCAGTTTACATGCTCCTTCCATTTAACAGTCTGGTGTGAGATCGTCCATGGTAGTTTAGTGCATGCCCCTTTGAAACTAACAGTTTATGTACTCCCTTCTTGGCTGGCATTTGGTTTATGGCATAGTACATCAGCGTAAGAAATTCATGAGCACAATTTTCTCTGTAGAAAAGTCTTCTCAGACTATAGAAGGAAAAGCCACTGCCCCTGCTTCTATTGCTGTAGCAGATGGATGCATTGTATGGTGTTGCAGTGGCAAGTGTAATAAAGGCAAGACTAATAATTATCTCTGGTTTTGTTCCTTAAATGCTGCTTCTGCAGTAGTGTTGTTAATGACTTCTGGAAAGTACAGTCACAGTCAAGCATTGCTATTGCTATCAGGTAGTGCTTTCTGTCAGAGGATGTGGTTGTCACAGGCAAGGCTCTTGTAAACACTTGCTATTAATCTTTCACACAAGGTGGAAGCCAAACTATGTGAAATGAAGGCCAAGGAGGGAATGTGATCTCTTAATTTGCCTTGCAGAAGTTTGATCTGTAGGCCCACATTAAGATGAAGCAGAGAAAGCAAAGGCTCGTTAATTTTGCCAGTGTCTGAGGCTTGTGGGACTGCATCAGCCCAGCACTAAGCTGACAGTGGTGACTCTGCCCTGCTGCATAGCAGGACTTGCTCTTGTCCGCGCTCACTGATCAGAGATCTGCCCAAAAGCGGGGAGACAACGTTCCCATCAGCTTATACTACAGATTCAATCCCTGGGAATCTTCTTGCTGCTACATGAAAGTAATCTGGTGTTAGCTTTTTCCTTCTCCTTTCCTCAAAACTCTAAGCTGATCTAATTTGCAGTTAGAATTTGCTATCTAATGTATTTTATTGCCCTACAGCTCTGGTACTGCAGAGGATGGAACATGCTAGTATTTGTCATCCATCAGTGACCCTTCTCTGCTGCTTCATACTGTACGATTACATGGAGCCACATTGCAGCTTGCAGTGATCCAGCTGGTCTCTCTGCAGTCCTGCAGAAGTGGAGGGGTGTGAAAAGCTTCATGTTGTGAATAAATTCCACTAGCTAAAAGTCCTTACTTTTCCCCTGTGGGGGAAATGGGAGGTCTTCATTGCTGCAGCAGTCTGGTAGGGCTGTGGAGAGGATTACTTCTTGATCTGGAAAGGAAGTGTACAAGTAGTCCACTACTAGGAGCACGAGCTTTTTTCCTTTAAAGCCTTCCTGGATCACAGGGTCCAATCTTCTGCATCACAAGCCCACTTAATGTAATCAGGTGACTCAGCTTCATCTTAAGTAGGTAGTTTTCCCTCTTAGCTCTCCACTTCACTGGCCTGAATGGTTGGATAGCTTCTTCTGATTTCTGATCTAAATTCATTCAGTCAGCCTTCGTCCATTTGCTTCTGTTCCAAAACAGCCTTCTGTCTGAAATAGCTCTCGGCTGATGTTTTCTGCCTGACCTATTTATAGGCAGCAGGTCCTTCTTCACCTTTGTTTACCAGGCTAAACAAACCTGCCTTCTCTGGTCTCCTGTCACAAAGCTCTCTGTTGCCATGGTCCCTACTCTCAAGAATAGTTCCAATATTTCTTGAGTATGGTTAGTCACATTTCTGTGCAGTGTTTCAGCATTGTGCAGTGACATCAGTTTTCCCAATCTCTGATGAATGAGCTATTGCTTCTGCAGTTCAGATTGTTCTCTTGTGTGCTACTCTCATTTTCTTTAATGTTGTGATGTAGTATGTCATCGCTTTGGGAAGTGGTCACTGCTTACTTTCATGTAGGAGGTCAGAATGTCTCTAGGATACAGGGATGCTTTTCCTTCTCCATGTTCTAGCAAGGCCGTGTTGCCATATTTCACCAAATCCAGGTCAGTCTTTGCAGTCAGTCTCTGAAGGACTGCTGGGAGGATTCTGTGGAATGATGGGTGCTTTGGCAGAAAGGAATGTAATTGGCAAGCTGAAGTTTGTCATGTTCTTTGAAGAGTTTTGCTCTGGAATATCTCTGGATACCTTCATTCTGAAGTTTGGCTCAATCAACTGCTGTAGCTGAGTACATCCTCTTTCTGACAGTTCTTTTTCTTTAGATTAATTAGAAGGCAAGCCTTGGTGCAAATATTGGTATTTTGTGTGCAGTTTTATTAGTTATTTCTTCCCTAAACGCAGCACAATACAGCATCTTCTACTGTACTATTAGAAGTAACTCATACCACTCCTGTGCTATCCCATAATGGGGTGCTTAGTTATTGAAGGCACATTCTACCAGGGAGGTAGAAGTATTATGACAAATAAGTAATTTCTTAGGGAATATACTGTGTATTTCATAGGTGTTAAATTGATTGGTAAAATAACCATAAAAGTGGGTTTAAAGAGTGCCAGAACATGTAGTTTTGTTTTTAAATAAGATTAAGTTGTGACTTTAAACTTCTTAAAGCATCCCCTTAATCTTTCCAGTCTAGTCTCTGTATTGAACTGGGAAAACAATTTGTAAAACAAGTTGTAACTGTTTAAGGAGGCTCACTAAATCTTTGTGACAGCGTACATTATTATGCAATCTTGAAAATATTTTAAAGTGGTGAAGCTGATGTTTTGTTCCGCGATGTCCCCTGGCCCATATAACATGATTGAAGATGTGGGTGGATTTAGAACAGGTTTTAAACATGAAAAGGAATAATTTATTTCCTTGAACTGAACATTTTGGATTTCTATTCTTGAAAAGAGGTGAGAGCCAAGAAATGCCTACTCAATGATTTATTTCTTTTAATAGAACCTCCCAGTATTTAAGTGTTCTCAGAGCGGTCTGTGATGCTTGTGTCTTTCATATCAGGTCATGGGTGAGAACAAAATCTAGACAATGAAAGAAAAGGAACAAGGAATAGAGTAGTCTTATTAGAAACATGATTCAGCCTTTTTTTACTTCAGCAGTGGGCCTTGTAAAAAAAGAAGCTAAATCTGACTGGGAGAGGATTGGAATACATGCTGTGTGCTATATAACTGTTGTCAGTAGTGCAGTAAGTTGGAATGAGAGCAGCTAGCTTTTTAGGTCAAACTGCTATTTCCCATCTTTTGTTCTTGACCTCCTCTATCCTCCTGGAGTATGGCTTCCAGCACAGCAGGCTCTCGGAGTTCTTTTGAAGGAAATAGGCATGTTGCAGTTCCTGCATCTGAGATGCAACTCTGGGGTTGTCGCCTCTTATTCTGTCTGTTCATGAATCTGAACTGAGATTGAGAAGTGTTCCCAAAGATAAGAACGAGGATTTGGGTGTGTTGGGTTAGTCCTTCTGGCAGGCACTTAGGAGGCAGTAAGAAAATGGTGGAAATGCTGAGTTCTCATATCGTGGTTATATCCCATTTACTAATAAGCAGTACAATCTTTTCAATCTGTGTATCTGAACAAGTATTAGTAAGTGTGGATTAATCTGATCTCCATGATTTTAGTTTTTAATTTTGTCTTCTATGGTATAATGTGACTTTGGTTTCCATTAAATAGTTTTGAGAACATGAAAAGAAATGATTCTTTTCTGTTTTTGTTACGTGACATTTACTTGGAGATCTATGATTCTTGTGTGTTTCAAAGACACTTTGGAAACCCTCTGTGTTCAGTTTCTCACTGTTGGTCAGGTATAGTTCTGTGCACACTGTTTTCTTTATTGCTTGCTAAGCTTGTTTGGATTCACCTACTTTTGTTTGGAACCTGTTGAACAAAGCAGGAAGAACATCCCCAGCCTTCTGCCGTATCAGTGCTCTCCAGAGCGAAGAAGTAGGAGCTTTGTTGGCTCTAAAGTGTGCAGGGATTTAAAAATAAATAAATAAATAAATAAAATTGCTTTCTGCAAATGCTGTCTTAACTGTGAGCTCTTCCTACATCCTGGTGCTCACTAGCCTCGCAGATTTCACATCAGGATGCCTTCTGAGATACTAGAAGATCCTAAAATGCTTCTTGGTTTCCATCACATCTTCTGCTCAAGTTTATGCTCGGTGTTCCTTTTCTGATAACTGGCTTTGGCTTTTTAGTTTTAAAATTCTTGTACTGACTTTAAATCTGCAGAGTCAGAAGAGTGCTTGTGCTAAGGCCATCTTTCCTCTACAGGATCCTTAGAATTCAAAGCTATTCTTGTGTCTAAGCTCTTTCTTATATCATTTATGGTACTTTTCCTTCAGGCTTTTTCTCTCTACCTCTTGTTGACCCCATGGGCAGAAGTAGGAATGTTTCAGAAATGTCAGTTTCTTACTGAACAGCCTGAACTTAGTTCCAAGACCTGTTTCATATGAAGAATCCAGTGTAAGTGATATCCTACCGTTGCTGACACTTCCTCATTCCTAAATGAAGTTGTGCTTAGTCACAGAACTTCTAGCAAAATTCTCAGCACCCCTCCAAGTATCTGGGAAGTTCTTCAACTAAAACGCAGGGAAGTCCAAGTGCTCAGGCAGCGCTGCATGCCATAAATCTGGAGGCTTGATTTTTGAATCCTGTATAATTCTGCCGGCAACAGAGGATTCAGCTGTAAGTATTCAGCCCTTGTTAGTACTGTAACAAATGGCCTATGGGGATTTTCTTTGCAGGTGGATCCTAATTCATGTGTCCTCACTGCTGTATCTTACTTTTCAGTTTATTTTTAGTGAAAGCTGATTCTTTGGTGAAAGTGGGATGAGAAGCAGTAGTTGTGCTATGGCTAAGGAATTGGGTGAGTCTGTCTGTCCTATTAAGAAATCAGTAATAAGTGCCCGATCAGAATTAAGTTATATGTGTATCCTAGCAGTCTGAATCTGGTTGTCACATTGTGAAGGTAATGAGTTTTAGGGGCACCTTAGTGATGTATAATCTTAAATCTTAACTTTCAAAAGTAACTTTGAACATGCAGAAAGCTGTTCATCACCACTGAAACTTGTAGCCAAATGTCAGCTGTTGTGAATTGGACAGCAAGATTTTTTTGGATGGACAGCTGAAGATATTTTGGAGTAGACTCAAGTGTCAAGTAGTGTGAGCTATTTGAACATCTGCAGGTTTAGGACATCTGCAGAGAATCCCAGAATGGCTGGGATTCAAGAGGACCACAGTGACCATCTACCTGCAGTCCCTCTGCTATGTGCAGGGCTGCCAGCCAGCAGACCAGGCTGCCCAGAGCCACATCCAGCCTGGCCTTAAATGCCTTCAGGGATGGGGCATCCACAACCTCCATGGGCAACCTGTTCCAGTGCATCACCACCTGCTGTGTGAAAATTCACCTGTCTCATCTCCTGGTTCTGTGCTGAGGAAGATTTTTGAACAATGACGTGTGGAGATGAATGGATATGACAGAAAGAATTTAGGAAAACATTTAAATATGAGTCGTCTGTTTCAACACATGATGATGCACCAGGTACCTGGATTGTGCTGATGTGGCATTTGATGTGGCCCTGGGGCATTTGTTTGGCTGCATAAGCTCTCAGTGGTAATATATATATGTGTATATATATATATAAAATATTTAAATATTTTCCCCCTAAATGCAACAAATGGTGAAGAGATTTTAATTCTACTGAGGCATGCAGGATTCATGCTTATAAAGGTTTTAGTGTTATCTCATTTGACGGATGACAAATTACATATGCTTTTCTGGTGCTTTTGAAAGGCTTCATTTTGACTTGGAGAGATTTTTCTCCCCAGTATATAGCATTAAATGAACTGCTTTATATATTCTCCTTTATTTCTGTATTTCAGAAGGTTTCTACAATTAGTAGACTTAGTGTCCTTCGCACATAGAGCATATTAGCAGAACTGGCTACACTGTGTTACACAGATCTTGGTCATAGAGTTGTCTTGTTTGCTTATAGTTCTTACTGTTACAGCAATAAGGGAGCAAGTCTAGGAGACAAAGTTTGAATGCCTGCTTAGCTGAGCTGTAGTGGCCTCTGTGCCAAAATCTTCTGAAGATCTAGAGGACAAAGATACTGTTTATCACCATTTAAATGTTGGCAGGCTGTATTGTGCAGTCCTGGCTTAAGCTGGTTTGGGAAAGCAGGAAGATGTTCCTTCTGGTCATCTGTGATGTGACAGTATGGGTGAAATTTCCTCTGTACGTCTGCATTTTACAACATGTTACATTGAAATATTATAACTGCATAAACTATCAAGATAGCTGCTAGGTTGGGGAAATAAGCTTAAATCAATTTCTGGTATGGATTTTGAGGCAAACAGAATGCTGACAAACAGTGGTACTGGAAATTAAGACAGACGCAAAAGCCTCTTAAATCAAACCTCTGATCCGACAAAATCCTTGATGACATCATCCTTCAATGATTATCTGTTATGTACAATTCAACTAATTCTTTCCTATCTGTAGTTGCCAAAATGTTAAACATGAACTTGTAATCTTTGTCTTTGTGTAAGGGCTGTAAAATTGTGGCAGAAAACAAATATTTAGAGTTGTAAGGAGATTAACCAAATGTACTTACTTGGCAGATGGTCCACAATTACCAGTAATATTGTTATGAACTTAGTACTGTGGCTTGGGTTCAGCCAGCAGCATTGTCAGTATGGGTGAATGTGTTAGGCTGACAAGATGAGTCTACTGCTGTACTGTTGACATTTGTCTGGATCGCTTCTATTGAAGTAGCAGAGCTACAATTATTTCCATTTAGTTCAATAAATGTAGCAGTTAGAGGTAGTTCTTAGATCTGTATACATACTGGGAGGATGTGTTCTTCCATATGTTCAGTTTTCCAAATGCTGAATCAAAAAATAACTGGAAATGTGGGTGGCTAACCAGGTTGTGCCAGCTCCTGTATTAATCACAGATGAATTTCAGAAATGTATCATCATGTACATACTGATGTACTCTGGGTAATAATGGTGGGTATGAGTCTGAGATGTTTTAAAATGGCAAAGCATCCCCAATGAAAGCAGTATGTCTGTGCTATCGTGGTGCCTTCTGTAAATGCCACACAAACTTTAAGCCTTTTGCTTTTGAAAGCATTATGCATCAAGTTGTTGTAATACCCTGCTGCTATCTCAGCAGAACTGTGATGTCACTGTGAAACAAACATTGCAGAAGTACTGTGAGAAAGGACTGATGTGTTGTGTTAAGAAAATGGGAAGCCTAATGACTTTCATGAGAGTTTTTTATAGTCCTACTTCTGGACTGCCCTTCTTTCCTGTAGATTTTCATGACAGATTCTTAAAAGTCAAAAATAATTGTAGATCTGTATCAGAAGTTCAGGTTGTGCGCAAGAACAGAAGATGAGAAGAATAGGTAGGAAGACAAATGTTTGCATTGAGGTCATGAACATGAGCTTGTTGAAAGGCAAGTGTTCTTGTAAGCAGATTTTGCACAGAAATTCAAATGGAAAATATATTCGTTCAAGTTAGAATACTTTGTCCTCCTGGAAGAAGGATGTTGGTAACTTTCTAGCCTGCATGGACAAAACTGAAATGTAAAATGGAAGTGCGCAAGTGGTGAAAGCATGGTCAGGTAACCCTAATAATACAAGAACAAGGATGGGCTTGGGGAAACCTAAGCCCTGCTGGAGTTTAATCTGGCAAGAGACAAAAAATCTTGGCTGCTTTTCATACAAGTGCATTAGCAACAAAACTGGGTTCAGAGGAAAGGTGGGCCTGCTGCTCAAAGGGGTGCTGCCCTTGGTTAGAGGACATGGAAAAGGCCAGGGTTACCAGGCAGCAAACTCTTGCTGGGTGGAGAGAGTGCTTTGTAACTACTTCTGTTCTAGCAGGGATCAGTTTACTCATAACTTTCATTTTTGTATCTCCTCTTGTGTTTGTAGAGGGAAAGTTTCTTCTATCATTTAAAATGTACATGAGTACATTTCCTGTAAAGGAAGCAGATCTTCTTCTCTATGGTATTCAGGGAGTCTCAGATGAGGCTGTTGTGAATCTTCACTTTTTTCCTTTCCACATAAACTGTCAGCTGGCTTCTTTAGAGCAGTCGGAATGCTTGAGACACTTGTCAAAGTCTTTCCATAATGTGAACTTAAGAACGCAAGGAGCTGCTTTAACCCCAGTCCTTCTGACTGCAGTCAAGATCTCACTAAGGAGCCACAAAGAATTCATTAACTTGTGGAGCAGGTGCTGTTCCCAGCCCACACATTAGTGTTTGTATTCAAGAAGGTCCAGAATAAATCAGAAACCTACCTGGTGGGATCTGCGTGTGACCTTTGAGAAACAAGTTGCACCTGTTCATTTATGCCCTGTGGGGCAGGCAGATGCCCTGTCACTGTGTTAAATAAGGTGGTAATGCACTGACAGAAATATAGTGCAGAGCACTAAGGTGTACGGTGTGGCTGCTTTTCCCTTGAGGTCATTGGTCACCTGCAGCATGGGAGGAGTGACTGACTGTGGGGGAAGACTAATTCCAGCAGTTCCTGGACAGACTCATGTCCAAAACAAGTGTAAGAAATGCACAAAGCTGTAAATTTCCAGAAATATGGCATGTACCATTTCAAGCTGAGTTTGTCAGAGCCAGTGCTTTCGTTTGGTGATACTGGGTACTCTCAGAAATTATTTCTTCTCAGAAGGAGGCAGAGAGAATTGGGATAAAGAGCATCTGTGCTAGCTTCCTTTAGGTATATATTTTCCTGAGTCTTAATCAGGTCACTTAATGATCCTCTGTGTCTCCATTGACTGTACAGCATGTCTGAAGATGAATGTCCAGATATGCTATTATGGACACTTTGCACTTGACAATGCTGCTGCCAGATATGAGGGAGCAGTGTTGTCCTGGTTTTATTTTATGCTTGTTATGATTTTGTTCCAAAGTGACTCCTCAAATAAATGGCTCTGTAACTTTATTACATTTCTTACATATGCACTGCTTTGGCAAAAGGAAGCGAGGTGCTTTGAGGTGAACGAGGTGACTGAAATAGTTCAGACCATTGTAGGATGCATGTCTCTGGGCTGCAGGGGCAAAGCAGCCTTTTCCGGGATTGTGATGGGGCTGCAGAGGTGCATGGGCCCTTCTCTGAGGTGGGGACCACTTGGGGCGTGCAAACATGTTACCTCTGGGACGTGCAAACATGAGGAGATTGCCACATGCAGTCCCCAAGGCAAGGGGAAATGGGCAAAGTCATATGCATTGTCTGTCCCATCAGAAGTGGGACATATTGGAGCAAAAGTAATCTGCGGATGGCTGTAGCTTTCTGGAATTGGGAAGGGTGGAAATATAAGGCTTTTCTGTGGGGGAGAAGGTGGTACTAGTGTATGCAGTCATGGTGGTGGTTAAGCAAGGAGAATGTGAGTGGCCCTGATTTAATTCTTGTTTCTTGCATATGAAGTCACTGGAGAGTTGGTGTACATCTGGGTGGAGTACAGAAAAGACTTCTTGCACAATTATTTTGGCAAATAGTATTCCCTGGAGCAAAATTGGCATGGCGGTATTACCTGGTCCTGATGCTCAGTGTGCTTCTGGGGGAGGCTGGCGGTGTCTGAGACAGAAGTGTAGGTCATCCGCTGTATTTATTTTAGTTCTTTGCTGCATTGTAAAATGTGAAGGGCATTAAATTATTGGAGTGGATAACTTACTCATACCTGTCACCTTGGATCTATTGTGTGCATGAGATTTAGAGTTCTTGTAATGCATCTCAGTAAGGTCTAACATAAGAATCTGTCTGCAGGCTTGGCTTTGGGAACGTGGAACTCCTCATTTCTCTTTTTAGACACTTCATCAAATTCTGTATTTAGAAGAAAAATGCAGTTCTGCTTTGCAGGTTATAGCATCATAAAGAAGTTGAACGTATTGATGTAGTCACTGTGTTCAAGGCTGTTTTCTCTTTTCCAGAGGTGTTGTTAAAGTCGACATAAATCTGCAGAAGGTGGATATCGACCAGTGCTCGAGTGAGGGGTGGTTCTCAGGAACACACAGGTGTCATCTCAACAACTCTGAGGTATGTTTGTAGGGAACTGAGCTACCCTTCAGTTAAGTCTTTCCACTGTGAATTGTTTTTGTAGTAAAAATGCTATGATTTTAAAGACTTTGTGTTATATAAGCTGCAGAGGTCTTTTCGTTCAAGATGCTGTCACGGAGTTTTAAGAGTTTTAAAATGCTTGCATTTCAGGAATATTGATACTAAATAAAACAAGGTAAGTTATTGTACAGAAACATCTGCTTATAGGGATAGTGAAATGATTTATGAAATTCTTCATCTGACTCAAACTATTTTACATTTATACATTAAAAGCCTATTTTCATTTTTACTTTTGAGTGGTCAACCTTGTGAAGTGCAGTAAAAGTAACTGAGATGCTGGTGGTGTTTATTCAAAGTGGCTTGGTCTTTGGAAGAATGGAACAAGAATAACAGAATTGGATGTCATAATTGTTCTTTAATAGAAATGTCAGTATTTTTACAGAGCTAATTAAATGTTTATGTTCAATTCCTTCCTGCTTCCCCTTTCTCCTCAGAGCCTGTGTCTGGCCAATCATATGATACACTGACAGAGGGAGCCAGACTGAATGATCTATGTATTTAATGGAACTTCAAAACAAAATACATGCAGTGACTTTATTTGATTATTACATGTAACGTTGTTTTCGAAGGTGCAAGTTTGCTATCTATGAGATGCATGTGCCTCATGTATTTCTGCATTTTCAGGAAGCTTAATTAAAAAGCTGGAAGTCTTTTAGCAGAAGCTAGGAGTTGCCTGGTCATAAAATGCTCATTTATCAAAACCAAATCTGAATGTAGGAAAAGACTTCTATCTGAGGAATTCATCTGTTAACCTTATGTGAGCATGAAAATCTCAGAATTATTGTAAATATCCTTCTTGTCTTTCACTGGAATTCTTTTTTTCTTAAACTATATATGCAATAAGAACCAATAAGAACTAAGACTCAACTAAGTCTTAGTTTAAAGACTAAATTCACATGGGATTTTTTCTTTTTGCTTTGTCAAATTTTGCCTTCTGAATTCAAGGTAACACTTGTTCAATATCTCATATTTCTTCTTAGAAGATGTAACTTCCTGTGATATCTTAGTAAACTTTGCTTTTTAATATGCTACTTTCTGAAATGTACCTAGACATTTTGACAAGTGCTCCTCCTTTTCCTAATTTCTTATGAATAGAAACCTCAGCAGGGGGTTGAGATGGTAAATTGTATTTCTTCCTGCAACTAAGAAGAAAATCTGGGGTGGGGAGCATGTGTGTGGCAGTTAAGGTTAAAGAAGAACATCTAAGGAAAATGGAGATAATGGAGAAGGATCAGAAGCCAGTTCTAATGCCCCTTTGAAATGGTTCAGAGCCTGTTGTTTGCTGTAATGGGTTCTGAATCGTGTTGTGTGTTCTTAAGCAAAACAGAATCTGAATATAAGCATACCGGAGGTAATTTCAAAATTACATTTCTCTTTGAAATCGGAATCTTTAAGTCTATATCCTGAGAAGAATACAGAATCTGTTCCCTCTGAAATAATTGGTTGGAGAAGGAGGGGAAATGCATCTTCCTCTCTTTGCACGTGAGAAGTGGAGTGTAATGTAGGAAACTGAGTGCAAAGGAAATTGTTCTAAAGATGACCTTCAGGATTATGGAAGGTTAGAGTCCAGGCTGCTTCTGTGATTTGAGCTTACTGTGCTTTAGAAACTGTGGGTGGCATGGTCCACTGAAAGAGGGAAGGTTCCCTTCAGCCTTAATCCAGAGCTTCGTCTGAATTCCGAGCTTCGCTCTCCTGCTGAGAGCGTGGTGGATGTTTCCTAGCTGCCTTGTGAAACAGTTTTTAAACATAAAATGCGAAGTGTACATTACAGGTCAGTCCTTCATACTTGGTTTTTGGGCTGGTGTTACAAAGAATGTTTTGTTTTTCATACTGGAAAGATGCATGTTTTGTTTTAGTAACTTACTGCAGTGCTGTAGTCCAAAAATGAGTTCCTGTGATGCAAAAAGGAAATAAAATGTTCTCAGGCAAAAGTTCTGTTTCTGCTCCTTCTATGCAAGAGGTATGCATGCCTTTAGCTGCTCCAACAGGCTTCACCAATATTATTTTGTTATAGTAACACAGCTTAGACATCTAACAACTCATCGATGTAGATACTTAAATGCAGATTCAGTCTTGAATCCCATTGTCAGTCTACCAAAGTAGAGATATGCAGTGTTGCTCTTGAGAACAGGAATTCTTTAGTGAGTGATGCTGTATAAGTGGGATGAGCTAATGCTCGCAGCTCAAGGTGTTAATGACATACATGGATGGAGAAGAGCACTACTGTGTAAATGGCTTTTCAACTTATCTGTAGAACAGAAACCTCTTACCTGTTTTTGACTTTTTTGAGTACTAAATCAACAAAGGTCTCATGATGTACAGAAGGTGTTACTAACATCCCCCAAAATGTAGCTTGCCAGCTGGGAGTGCTTCTCCTTATTGTGTCTGAAGAGAAGGCATCAATGACCCTGGAGACAGGCAGTTGCTAGAAACAGCCTAAGAATCTTCTTTTCCTCTGTGGTCACCACTTCAGGAGGGGGCTTCTTTATTTACAAATCTACACTTTGGAATAAGGGTATATCATGTAATAGTGCAGTAATGCTTTCCACCTAGCTTGACTTACTAATAAAATGTTGTTCCCCATCTTTCATTTTCTCTTTTGAGGAAAATACAGAAATACCTGCTGGTGTCAGAATGATTTGTCCCGAGTTACAAAATCATTCTCAAGCAGAGAAAGGAAGGGAAAAGTGATTTAAGTTGTTAGACCTTGCTGCTGCTTTTCAGTTTTGTTAATGACTTGAGCATTCAGAGCTACATTGTCTTTCCACAGACTCTTAGGTAAGCCTTTGCCTTAGCGAAATTGCCATTTGTTGCTGAAAGTGTTTACTACCAAGGTACCTGTTCCATTTAATGACAATGTCGTTAAATCTAAGGCAGAGAGCTCAGTTTTTTAGGGATACAAATCTGCTCTTCCCTGTCTAAAACTATAAGCATACAGAGAAACCATACATGGGGAAAAAATATACAGGTAATTTGGGCTCTGTGGGGCTGCAGTGAATGAGGTGGGTATTATTTATAGGACTGGAAATAATTGAAATGTGTTGGGCAGAATACAGAATGTTACAGGAAATTTTGAAATTAAAAAGAAGGGAAAAGACAGCTTCCTGATGACAAATACAAAGTGATTTCATTGTACAGGCGAGGCTGGCTGGAGCAGTAAGAAAGAATGCATTTTTAGTGTTTAAAACATTTAATATTTTTCCTTTTAATAGATTAGGTTATTTCACCATAAATGCTGGCAGCAACTACTGGTGCTTTAAGTAATGACATTAGAGTCCTTGTTGAGACACTGACAATAAAATCAAGGCAGGGAAATGTCTGAAGAAATCAGCTAGCATTGTGCATTGAGCTGGCCTGAACACTCCCAGCCAGCAGCATCGGTCTGAAAACTGCAGTGGCTTCCACACTGTTCACTGTCTTTAATGAGACTGCCAACAGCTTGCACTGTGAGGCAGGCTCAGCTGACATCCCTTTGGGTTTAACAGTATTCCACAAATGACAGTGTGCAAAAATATCTAGAGGAAATGAGAGAGGCAGAGTAAACAAAAAGGCTGTGTTGCTGTCTGTGTAGGAAGACACATGGACCTGCTGAGTATTTATTTGATGCACAACCAATTGAGAAAGGAAACGTATGACGAGTTTGGTTCATTATTTCGTCTTTAGGTAGTGTAAACACTGCACCTTATTACAGTGAACATAGTATTACAGTCAACCAACTGAGGAAGATGGGGAAGGTTAGGAAGTTGGGAGAGGAAAAACAGCAGTGCTTTCTCTGTTTTTCTAAACATGTTTTCTGGTGTCCTTGTCAAACAGATAAAGGCTATTTAGTGCACCTGCATCGTGTGATGGGAGGTTAGCATTCAGTCATAGCCTGGTGGGTCATGTGCAGTGTCACTGTTTTTTTTCTTAATATTTGCATGTCTTTTGTCCTGTCTATTGGAGGGAAAAACGCAGTCAGAAAGAGAAGAACATGAAAATAATGTTGTGTATTGGTAATAGAATCTTACAATGAGGAGAATTTACAAAATACAGTTAATTTTTAGTATGTAGGTAATCATCCTTGGAACTACAGATTGCATTCAAGTTATGGCAAGAGATGTACCCAAATCAGGGCAGAGGACAGAAGGGTATATTTCCCCTTGGAAGAAAACAGGATCTTTAGTGATAGATTATAATTACTAAATCAAATCCTAGGCTGAAAGAGAAAGAAGTAAGATAGGAAGGTGAACAGTTCTATTTAACGTGCAAATAAAGGAGGGGAAAAAAAAACGAAAAGCAAAAAACCTGAGCAATTCTGGATCCAAAAGCAGGAAGGTTTTGTCTGACTGGCTGCTCATACAACTCAGTGTATTCGAAGAGCATGCCAGACACGAGCATTTCAGATGCTATTTTAAAAATAACTTTGCGTTAGGTGTGTTCATGGGAAAGATCCATTCACAACAGTATAGCAGACCTAATCTGGTATTCTTCCAGCTAGGATTGTGCTAAGTAAGGTAGGCATTTGTCAGAGCTTTCAGTGATAAGGTGCTATGAAAACTAACTTCCAGTATAAAGAGCAGGCAGGTTGCTTAGCTACGGCTATCATAGCCTTTTCAGGGAAAAAAAAATCCCTTAAATGATTCTGTTTACAGGAGTCAATCTCAATTTTCAGCATTTTTTTCTAAAGAAAACTTTTGTAACACTTGCTTTCATCTTAGTGCTAGCTTGAGCATTTAAATTCCTCCACGTTGGTTCTATTTGCTATTGTTTTCCTTTTCCCCGGAAGTAGAAAGTGGAAAAACCATAGATGGCTGGTTGAGAGATGCTGTCTGACGAAGAAAAATAGCATGGATATGTTTCCTTATGCAGGTGATAGGTGATCACAGGCAGCATTGATTACTGATGATTTTTTCAGGTCTATTCCAAAGTCTTTCAGAACTTTCTCTGCTGGGTGTGACATTATAATATTGGGCAGTGCTGATGAGCTGAACTGGTGATCCAGCCAATCCTTGCAGTTGTTCTTATAAGTGAAAAGAAGTTGCCTTTGCTTGATTTGCAGAACCTTGACATGCACTCGTAGAGGTCTTGACAATGTGTTTGTCCATGTCATGTGAATATTGTATTTAAGTGACAAAAACAAAATTATGGAGGAAAAAAAAGATTGGAGCTCCCTTCTGGGGAGGGAGCAGTAGCTAGCATTTAGGATATTTTAGCCTCTGTTTCTGTTGTTTTCACTGTGAATTTTTTGTCCTTAAAGTGAAATGATCGAACTTTGAGGGTGTGGGGGATCACCACAATAAAAAAAAAAAAACAACAACCCAAAACAATCAAAACACCAAACCATATGGGAAAGTGCGGTTCTGTGAGATCAGATGGTTCATGGGGCTGGGGTAGGAGTGTTCTCTGCTCCCATAACCCAAAAATAACAGACGTTAGCTCTGGTTTTATGGACGTGCTCTTCACAGCACACTTACTCCAATGAGGAAAAGGCTGTGTAGCAGCAGAAGGTGAGGAAATAAGTTTTCCCTTTTTGTTTGGGAGGGAAAGAGATCTAGACAGACATCTATTTAGCTGAGGGAGTATCCACAAAACATACCTGGCAGGAGCAAAGGGCAACTTGCAGATGGAGAGTGAGTGCAGAAAATAGCTCTTCCTTGGAGTCGGACTGAAAAACTGACCTTCAGTTTCTTGTCCCAGCAAGTTCAAGTCTATCCATAACCACAATAAACCTTACAGGAGGGAGCTTGGGGACTGGCTGGGCTGTTCTCCTTTGGAAGGGTGGCTGTGAATTACCTTTCCCAGATGCAAAATTGACAGCAGCTTTGTCAAATCTAGGCATAGACAAAGCAGAACTTCATTCAGGGATTTCATTTGTTACCAGTACATTTGGAAGACTGTGCAGTATCTGAAAAATATGAGTATTAAGCATAATTAAATAAATGTGATACTTTGGAATCAAAGCATCTGGTCCCTCCCATGTGAAGTTTGATATGCCTGTCTTAGTAGACATGCAAGTACTCTCATATCCTGTGAGATTACCCATTATTTTATAGCTTGGACATGGGCAAAATGTTCTTTAACTGATGGGCATTCTGACTCAAATTGACATGTGATTTCCAGGTGTGCAAATTACTCTCCCCAGTTTAGTTTCTTCAAAAATGTTCTGAGTGAGTCAAATGAGAGTCATGTTGTTCTCCAGCCACGGTCCAGTGTGGGTCACCTTCAGAGGGGGATTTTGGGATGCATGGCATTGCATCCACTCCACACTTCAGATGTCTCCAGGATAAGCAAACATCCTGATATTTTTCATAAACCTGTCTGAACAATTTCACAATGTACTTAGTGATCTGTACTTCTTATACTGCTCCAGCCAACAAAGAGTAAATGACACAGCTTCTTTATTGAAATGCACTACTGCTGCACTTCTTGTTGCAAAGGATGCCAACGATGTGTGAACCATGCAAGCTCTGTTCATTACTTGTGTACTCATCTATTTTCTTAGTCCATATACTGTAGAAGGCTTTTCAGTTGTGAAAATGCAGAAGTTCAGCTTATGCAAGTATTCTACAGTGAGTTATTTCTGTTGGAAGGAAAAAATAGACTAGTGGAAGAATATGTAATGCTCTGATTAAACCGATGGAAAAGGATTGTCTGCCTTATCTTACAGCTTTATTAAATGTACCAACTGTTTCTCCTGCTTTTTTTATACTGCAAGTTACCTGCACAAGAGACAAGTTTAATTTAGTCTTGAGGAGAAAGTTCATTCCTTTTTTTCCTATAACAAATTAAAATTAGATTGAAAACATAAGAGATCCCAAGATGAAAAACTAAAGAGAATAGCTGCTGAATCCACATATTCAAAGCAATGTACTGAGCCATAGCAATTTAATGGAAGCTCATCTTGTTTTATTTTTGGAACACAGTTTTATAGCTCTGGATATTGAAATACCATCACTTTTGTTTGGTGACTTCTGGTAGAAGGTAACATTTTCTTTTTTCCCCTCAATGTCTTCCTGCAAATAAAGAACTGTTTTCTTTTTTTATTTGCCTATGCTTTTGTCCATGAGATTTGTCCTTGTCTGCATTTTCCAGTACTGCAAATTGATAGCTATCAGGTCATCCATTCACCGAGCAGGGGTTTTTCTCCTAGAAATTTTGCAGTCTTTACTAACCTACTTAATATTGCTTTTTCTTTTTGTTCCTTTTCATTGCTTTGCCATCCTGTCTTGTTTCAGATCATGAGTATGCTAAGCACTGATCATAACAGAGCAATGCAGAGTATTTGATTTTTAATCTGTATTTTTAAAAATTTCTTTTTTGTTCTGACTAGTTTATTACTGTAATATCTTCAAGTTATTACTGCTCGTTCTTTGGAAGAGTTTTATTTTTCTTTCTACAGTAAGTAGTGAAAGAAAAAGCTTCTCAACATCTTAAGTTTATAAAATGTTGAAGATAAAATATTTACTGTCTTTGATTCTTCCTTTACTCAGATAGTGAGGAAAAGTAGATATTTACCGTGGAGACAAATGAGCCAATCTCTTATTTCTAATATTGCACTGTTAGAATTCCTCTGCTGTAAAACTTTGTCTCTAGATTTACCAGAACTGTTATTCATAGGGAAATCAAATTCTATTTAGTAATGTGAAATATACAGTACAGTTTGCTGAAGGGGTGTTACTGTCAGTGTATAGTAGCTGCCTTTTTTTCTCCATCAGTGCCATCTACTCACTCTTAAATTTTTTTGTCTCCACATGCAGTTGGTAAGGAAAGTAATATTTGAGGAGTGGTATAGCGTGTTCTAATTTGGATGAAGTTCTGTAACTTTCATCTAAAACAGTTGTGGTCTTACTCCTATACTGGAAAATTAAAGCTAACTAGATTGGCCTCAGAGCTTCTGGTGGCCACCAAGATGGCCATGACCTAGCAATGTGCACTTGTGGCAGATAGTCAACAGCTACTCATCTGTGACAGGAACAGTGCTGCCAGCAGGTGTAGGGGGTTGGTCCTTCCGTTCAACACTGGTGAGACTTCATCTGGAGTGCTGGGCTGTCTGGCTCTGCCCTCCCTGGTGTAAGAGTCGTGGAGGTACTGGAGAGAATCTAGTGAAGGGCCTTAGAGATGCTTAAGGGCTTGGAGTATGTGTTGTGTGAAGTTCAGAGGTGGTCTCATCCATGCGCACAAGTATCTGTTGTTGGAAAGGTGGATGCAGCCAGGCTCTTTGCAGTAGTATTCAATGACAGGACAAGAGGCTACAAGCTGAAACACAAAGGCTTTTACTTCTGCATTTTGAGAAGATCTTGTTGTATTCTGATGGAAACCTCTTGGTAATGACATGTTGTGTAAGTCTAGAAATCCATCAACTGGTCAAAACTACACCTAAATATATACCCTTTTTTTTTTTTTCTCCTCTTGAAAGGTTTAAAAGCTTTTAATACCATCTGCCCAGTTCTGTCACTGGTCATATCTATCTAATCACAGAATCACCAAGGTTGGAAAAGACCTGTAAGATCATCTGGTCCAGCCATCCACTTATCGCCAGTTTCCCACTAGACCACATCCCTCAGTACAAATCTGAACATTCAAATCTAAACATCTAAATGTTCCTTGGACACATCTAGTCACAGTGACACCACCACCTGCCTGCCAGTCCTTTCCAGTTCCTGACCACTCTTGGAGTAGTACTTCCTAACATCCAACCTGAATCTCCTCTAGTGAAACTTGAGGCCATTCCTCTAATCCTGTTGTGTACAGTTATGTTTTTCAGCATAGACAGAACAGCTTGTCTATGCTAATGAAAGAAAGTCAAATAAGAGGCGCTCCAGAACTTGTCTTATGATGTCCTGTGAGAGCTTACATGTTCATATTTCTTAATGTACAAAATGTAGCACAAACTGGTTTTAAATGTGATAAATTGACTTACCCCAATGTTTATCGTATTTTCCAAAATCTGAACTGTGTAGTGCATACTAAACTCTACAGAATTTTAGAAAAACAAAAATTTCAGCACAGCTTGGTTAATACTGTACATTGAGAAATCATGTGTTTCTGGCTGAAATGAATTGTAGTAACTGTTTAAGTTGGTATTAAACCAGTAGTGGCAGCTGTGGACCAGGACCCTATTGTGCATGCTATTACCTGAACAGCTGCCTGTAGAGCTTAAACTCCTGAATTCATGTTCCAGAGATACTCAAAGTGAGTACCATGTTATAGTGCCTGAAGAAGGCATTTCTTGGCAGTTTAGCTACACTGAATTCTTCTGTGGATAGCTGAAAGGACACTTGCTTGAAATGAATGGCTGAATGAAATGCTGCAACTGTCTCAATATGAATCTTTCAGAGTATATAATTCAAAAACTCCAAGACTTATGTGTTTTCTTTCACTAGAATGAGCCTCAGTTCTGAAGTTTGAGTTTTCCCATAGGATAGGATTCCATAATGATGATTGCTTTCTAAGGGGCCACTATATTGCTAGAGTCTGTAATTATGGAAAGCAATGTTAATAAAGTATTACTTTCCACTTAAAGAGGAATTATTTTTACAGGTTTAATGCATGTTTTGGAGGTGTTTCTCTTTCCAAAGGTGATTGAGGTGCCTGCAATACTATATTAGTGAATTATTCTAGCTTTCTATTGCTCAATAAAAATGATATGGTTAAGTCATTTTTGTCACCACTGTAATTTAAAAATATTTTTTGTTGGCTATGTGATTATAAGAAGCCCTGCTTTGCATCTTTCTATTTTGTTGCACCACATTTTAGAGCATGCCCCCTATTTTTATGTTGTTTTTTTTTTGTTGTCATGCTGTGAGATGGTGAGACTGTTGGGACACCCGGAATAGTTCATGTGCTGACTTTGAAATCAACTCTTCACTGAATTTTCCATAGCTCCTGAGTTAATTCCTTATAAGAGTGTGTGAATATAAAACATAGCACAATGAGTTCCATAGGTGCATGAAATAAAGGGAAGTTAGGGTTTATGTGAAGCACCATGCGTGTCAGTGGGATGCTGTGGCTGCAGATGGTTCCCCTTAATCTAGACTACAAGCCTCAGCTTCCCAGTGAAAGAAGTGATGGAATAAGAGAACTTGAAAAGAATAAGTATATACACAGCTGAATAGATACCATAGCAAGACTAACCAGACTCAACACTTTCTGCAGTGATGCAAACTCCCTTGACCATTGCAAATATAAGGGTAGACATATTCTCAGATGCTCTTATTCCCCTCCTTTTAGTTCCCTTAAAGTCAGAAACTTCTACAAGAGCAGTATTTGGGATTTTTTCCTATTATTTCTGCTTTGAGTTTCAAATAATTTTGGGGTTGCATATGCATGTTTATAGAGCTGTGGAGCCTCTAAATTAATAACTATGGTTTTATAATAATAGATTTATGTTAGAAGTGCTTATTTCAGTTTGCAACGTAGAAACAGTTCTCATTAATAGGATTTTAATCCTTGTTTAATACTAAAGAACAGAGATGATAATCTGTGATTTTTGTGAGGATGGGCAAAGCAGCTGACCTGTTGCACTGAACCTCAGAACACTGTGGTGCCTTGTTCTGTGCTGGAGCTCAGGGTTTTTTTCGTTTTTTTTTTTTTTGGGGGCCGGGGGGGGGGAACATCCTTTGGTGAGGCATTTAGATCTCGAAGGGAGAATGGAAGCAAATAGGAAATACTTTTCTCTCTTGCAGTGACAGCTACTCAACTCACCATTCAGTGGGTCAATCTCCCTTTCACCTTTTCTGATACTATTGTGTTCCATTTCACCATTAGTGCAATATGTGTTCCCTCAGTAAGCATAGCTCTGCAGATGAGATCCAAATAGTTGAGGTCAGATCAGTTTCTGGCAGATATTAAGTCTTTCTTCCGGAACCTCTGTGCAGTTCAAAATAAGTCTTTCTGGCTTCCTCTCTTTTGGGAAGGATGAATCTTCTATTTTGTGGGATAAAATCATCACTTACTGATAGTGTTTCCTCTTACTTTTGAAATTGCCTCTTCTTAAAAGAGGCTTTGCATTGATAGCCACCACTGTAGTAAAATTTTAAGTATTTTTTCATTAGAAATTTGATTGGAGGTGAAATCATGACTGCCCAGTACACGGTACAGTGCGACCACGGGGCTGTGTGGTCATCTTGGATGTTACTGATTATTTTTGCCTCTTGACCTAATTATAGCATTGCTTCAGTCAGACCCTCTACCTCATTACCTATTTACCCCTGCTTGTAAATCGCACACCAACTTCCCCTTTTGAAAAAAACAAACTCCAAACAACTGTATGAATTTGTACTCAGGCCTGCAGTCTTAATTTAAATGGGATTCACTGTTTAGCCTGGTGTTCCAGGTTGTATTCTTGCACTTGGGAAGCACACAAGTACAGACAGATAAAGCTATCTGTGTGTAGCTCCCTTGCCTTATCTCTGGCTTTGCTTTCTACCTCTACGTGAAGGAAATACTACAGAGTTCCTCTAGCTGTACTTCTGATCTCTTTTAGGGCCCCTTCCTATTAATTTTGTTCTCTTGCTTTTTAGTACCTCTAGTAAAAAAATGGGGCAGTTGTGAAAATGTGTCAGTACTGGGGCAGCAAGGCCCAAGAGACAGACAGCTACATATTGTTTTACCCTTATGGCCATGAGTGTAGAGGCATCGTAGAGTGGTGATAATTGCACTGCCGAGCAGGAAAGCCAAATCCCATCTGCCTGCTCTGTGGCTTACAGAGGCAGAACCTTTCTGGAAGCTCTGTGCTAGTCCTTCCAGTACTCCTGGGCCCACGACAGAGGCGTTTCATTTGAGGCATTGTGGTCTGTGCTGTGTAGTTGGCCAGACTGTATTATCTAATGCTCCCCTTTGGTTTGGAAATACATCCTATAAAGTCACAGAAGTGCTGAATCATTTAATTGTGTGTACCTTTGATCCTGTTACTATTTCAATTGCTGGACTTTTTGAAGTGCAGTAAATTGTCGTCTCTTCTTTGATGTCTTTTGTAAACTAAATTAGCTGAGTCTTTCAAACCTAGACAATTATACAACAGCGCAGTGCCACTTTCTAGACTAACCCTGTTAGCAAACTTTCTGCTTCAGTTTCAGTCAGTTACATTTGTGAAGTTTTTAGCAATAACAGCTTGACTGATGCACATGAAAAACAACTTTCTGTGAGTGATGTGAATCTCCTGTGAGAGGTATGTATGCAGAAATAGCAGCACCTGGCTTGCCGCAGTAGCAGATTGTGTCTATTTTGAACCAGTTCTGCTCGCATCTGTGAAGACTGTTCTTAACCCAGCAGAACAAAAATAGATGTGTAGTACACTTCTTTTTTTCTTCATGCATATTTATCAGACTTGTTACCTCAGGGGACAATTAACCGCCTAATTCCTATTGAACTGGACTCTGTAGTGAAGATCAGTAGAAGATTTCCAGTGGGGTCTCTGGTCAATTTAATTTTCCTTACGCCTTCTGAAATATTTCTGCTACAGCTTGATTCCAGAATCAATCTTGTGTGTATTTGCCACATCCCATCTTGTGGGGAGAGATTAGTGAACAATTTGTAGACCTGCTGAAGTCTGCAAGCATGGTGGGGAGAAGCGCTGTGTGGGTCACATTTCTCTCTCCCTGAAAATAATCTGTGAGAAGGAAAACAACAGTGAGATTTTGGATGCTTGCCTGAGACTGTTTGGCTTTTTCAGAGGAAAAGCTACAGACGTGAAGCAAGTGACTCTTTTAAAATAGATGCCAGAAACGTGGAGCCTTGATAACAACATCCTTAGACAATCTTTATGCAGTTGACAATGGGTTTTTAGAAAAACAGGCTAAAACAAGCAACTTACATTTTGCAGATTTGACCCAAAATGTGGCAGGTGGAAAAAGTAAGGGTAAGGGAGAAGTTCAGGTTCAGATCAGCTGTTTCTATTTCCTTTTCCCTCTAGTTGTATGAAGTAAGTTCTACCCTAAGCCAACACTGACATAGATCTTAGGAGACTGAACGCAAGAATCTGTTACCGAAATACAAAGATGCTGGAGGGATGGTGCTTTGTCAAAACATCTGAAGCTATTTCCAGCATAGAGTCCCAAGTGAATATTTCCCAATGCTCCCTTAAAATAGAATTGTTTATATTGCCTTTTCTCACAAAGAATTGTAGTGTTTTTCCTTGTTTCTGTCAAAATGTCATTAACTGATATTTCAGATCTAGTAGTCTAAAATTTTGAGGCAGCCCACAATCTGATCTACACAGTAATGACCCCTGAAGTAGCTTCTTCAGAAGAGATGTCAAAGTGGATATGTTCTGCAGTTTGATAGCATATATGCCAGAGTTGCTCTAGTTCTTTAGAAGGCAACTTCCAAAAAAAAAAAAAAAAAAAAAAAAAAAGTACTTGGAAAAATGTGTGATGGGTTGGTCCTGCATAGCAGATAGTAAGAATGCAGACATGTTTTTACCATGTCCTCAAGGTATGTCACGCTTGAAGACGTTGCAGTGAAGTGCTCAAGGGAAAGGGATGATAGTGAAAACATGCCAGGCTGGGAAAAGCATGTGGTACCCCAGTGATCACAGAATCACCCGGGTTGGAAGGGACCTCAAGGATCATGTAGTTCCAATCCCCCTGCCTAGCAGGGCCACCAAACACACACATTCAGATCAGGTTGCCCAGGACCCCGTCCAACCTGGCCTTAAACACATCCAAGGACGGGGCATCCACAACCTCCCTGGGCAGCCCGTTCCAGGGCCTAACCACTCTCCTTGTAAAGAAATTTTTTTTGTGATTTTTTAAAGTGTTTTGTTATGAATCAGATTATCCCTAACAAAGCAAGTTGTTAGGGTAGTGATTAGTAATTAACAGTGATGGGATGGGATTAGACCTGGCTGGGCAATTTTGAATTACCTGTTTCACCTTGTTAGTTAGGCAGTCATGGGTACTGGCAGGAAGCTTGAAAATGAACTCTTTATGGCTTATAATGAAAATACTTAAAAATAACAACTGTTGAGCTACTTTGTCAACCTCTATCTTTGAAAGTCATAATGTTAGTTGTGTGAGGGCAGCAGTTTTAAAAATGGGTTGTGTTTGTCTGCATACGCTTATGATACGCTTAAGTATTTATGCCCTATTTTTCAGTAACCTAAGTGAATTCTTACAGAGGTGCCATGAGCTATTGACCACACTGTTGCTTCATAAAACAAATAAATAAATGTCTTTTAGGCTATAATAATAACATCCTAGTTTGGTTATTTTTTTCCTCTTAGAATTTAAAAATTACAACAATATTAGATTGATTTTAAAAAAAAATGCTCTCAGGCATGAGAAGTAATGAAGGAAAGAGATCAGCGGGGCTCTTACCTTACAAAAAAAAAATAAGTGTAATGAAAGATAAATAACAGAAGCTTATTACTTGAGGATGTAATTATTTGAGAGAGCATGGTGGGGATATTAACTAAATAAATCAGATGGTGGAGACAGACATTTTATTAAATACCAAATAAGTAAACACAGAGAAATTGAGGACTACTAATTGAATTGATTTTATTCAGGGTAAGTGAACCATTTTTAGTTAGCGGAATGCTATCTAGGAAGCAGTTGAAACATTGGTTGGAACTAATACTTTAGACACTAAATTTATATTTATATAAAATTTCCTTTTACAGAAAAATCCGTGGTTTTAGTGTTAGTTATAGATTATTCAGAAAGAAAGTAATGCCAAGATGTCCCCACAGCTGCTAGAAGTTAGCTAGTGATATAGACTGGTTTAGCGATAGAGATCAATACATATGAATTTAAACACCAGTGTATTACTTTAGCAGAAGGAATTGATGTGTGCTAGTTCCATGAAATTTTCCAGTTTACCTTGCTTGGAATGTGAAGGCCTAGCAGTCTTATTTCGTACAGTCACATCTTTGCTTCACTGATGCCACTGCAGCCACTTCTTATCTATGTATTACATACTGGGAGCTTTGTATCCAGCAGGTGCAAGGACTTTTCCTGGGTTTCATATGAACTTTTTTGAGCTATCGTGTACTAAGATAAAAAGTTGCTCAGTATGGCATAACAAGCAATGGAAACTTGCAAAGTTGGGGAAATATGGCTGAAAATCTGGCAAGGGTCAATGTGAAGAAGCTGAAGGTGGAATGAAGGGGATGAGGTGCAGAGTCTTAAGAGGACCAAGTCGCTCATGCTCGAAGGACAGAACATATATTAATAAGTCTTTGGAAAAAGAATGAATATATATAAGATTTCTAGAAATGTATTTAATGTATATGTCTTAACTATATAAATGTAGCACCTGAACTCAGAGAGTGCTTGGCTGACCAAGTTGCCTTGTACATATTGTATATTAAAAGATTGCCTGCTTTCTAACACCACATTGGAGTTAGAGAGTTTTCTTTCCAGACTTTCCAGTGACACTGTGTAGAAACCTTTGGCCTTCAGTAGGGCATTAGATGCTCAGGTCTTTCTGGAAGCAGGAAGGAAAACCATTACTTCTTACTTTTGCTCTGCCTGAGAAGGCAGATCAAATAACACTATTATGCAAACAAGTAGGGGATGCATTATTCATCTGTGTCGCTCCCAGCTCATGCATTTTGTATATGATCTATTTCCTTCCATTTAATGAAGAAGGAAAAAAAATGCTTAATCTTGCATTCAGTAGTTTTTGTTGTTGTTTTCTTTGCCTTTTTCAATAACAGTGTTCTTGCCAGTGCTGGTTTGTGGGAAAGCCAGGTCAGGGTGCCCAGTTTACCCAAAATGGAAAGGCTGGACCTAGTTCTGAAATTGGAAACTCCAGAAGTGTATGTCATATTTGAGAATTATTTTTGTGCTGGTAAGTGCTTTTACCTAATTGTGTGCCTGGGTGGGAAGACAGATATTCTTACTTGAGAACTAGGTGTTTTAAGAGAGTCCGACTGAAATGTTGTGTGGAAGGGAGTGTATCTTTCTGCTTGTTTCATGCCTTACCCTCTAGGAGCAGTGTAAATGCTTAAGATTATTAAAGGTTACTACTGGCAAGTTAATAAAGGGCTACACTATTTTTCTTACTTAGGCATATTTTACCTCTGTTGTATAAAGCTGAAGGAACTGCTTCTGAATGCAGACTGTCAGATCATCACTGAGCCTTGCATTGTTGAGCATTTCTGACCTAAGGCATTGCTCTAGTAACTGTCACATGTAAGGTTTATTTCCCACAGAAGTCTCAAAATGACTCAGGATTTTCTCCCTTTTCTGTTTCATACTTGCAGCTACTGCCTAACTTCTGTATTTGTTATTTTTAACAGATGTTTTTACTTCTAGCTGTACAAACTCAAATTGTGATCTCAAAATTAGTGTTCGTGCTTCTTTTTACAAGACAAAATTGGGTCCAAAATCTGACTGTTTGTATTTCATATAGATACAAATAACTGAATTCAGAAAGAAGAATGTAAGTACTCAGTTGAAACTAAGTTACCTGGTCTTTCAGGTACTCAAGGAGGTCCTTCTTCTGAAGTTTTGTGTGTTGCTACTAAAGTTACAAGTAAAAATGCAGTGGCTAAGTAAGTGCCATCCTAAATTTGTCCAGTTAATTTGAACACAAGAGAGCTCTCCAATTTGGGAAACAGAAAGCAAGCCACTTTTATCTGAAGACTGATAAAGGTGCACAGGAATGCCAAGACCACTTATGTTGCCTAGTGAGTTTGGTAAGAGACCCCAGACAAAGAAAACAGCGTGCGTGTGGGGTTCATTGCATGGCAGGAAAGGATAACACAGGTTTGGGAAAATCCAACAGATGGGTTGAGCCTATGGATCTCATTTGTTATCTACTGAGTGTCTTCATTCTCTGTTCTTGTTTGAAAATGGTAATTTCCCTACTAAGTAAAATTTGTTTTTTTTTTTTTTTTTTTTTTAACCTGTCAGCAATTGCCAGCAGTAGAACTGATTATTAGTTTTAATAGACCAGACAGAAATACTAGAATTTTCTTGTTGATGAATATCATTGCATAGGTCCGTAAGAGAGGTAAGTAGAAATGGGGAAATCTTTTTTTTCCTATGAAAAAGAAAATGATGTTTTTATCAGAACTCTGTTGTTAGAGGCATGGTGAATGCAAGTTTAATGAAACAGGACCATTCCCATTGCATTCTCTAAAAAAAGTTCTTGTTACCCCACTCTGCTTCTACATATAGTGAAGCAATGCTGGGGAAAAAAGTGCTATTTGATGTAAGAGTTAAGTGCTATTTGATGTAGGAATCCTCATTTCTTTGTCACTTACTCCAAGGGGTATTTTAAAGCAAGCATATTTATTCAGTGAGAAATTATTAGGAGATATTTTCAAATTTTTTTTGTTCTTCCACCTTTAATCTCTATCTCAGTAGTCTCTAGTTTGTTTGGCAAGCTATGGGATTGGCTGGTTCCAGTAGGATCCCAGCTCAAAAGGGAAGGAGGAATGTTTACTGTGTGGTTAGCATGCATAAGACCCATCACCCTCTCTGCATTCACAGCTTGTTCTGATTACGATCAATTGGCTTCCCAATGAATAAGGACACATTCTTTCATTAAGGCTTCAGAAGATTAAATGAAGTTGCATAGTTTTAAGGATGTTTTCTGGGCATTTAAAATCTTTTTTAGTGAATAGTGATGCTAAATCATTTTTTATTTCTTAAGAAAATTATTATAGGTGTTAAGTTACTCCAAAATAATCCAAGCTACAATAAATATTAAAAGCAAAGTCATGGTTTTAGCTTAAATGAACACTTAGCTTAAAAAAACGTAAGGAATTCTGTCACCCCTCTTGGCACAAGGAACAGCCAAACTCTTTCAGCCCGCTGTTGCTTTTATTTCAGATTTTTTCTCTTGCTTTTAGGAAAGTCTTCATGATGATGTCCACTATATTAGCATTGTAACAGACTACAATTAGTCTTTCACAATGCTTTGCCTTTGCAGAATGCCAAGACTAAGTATTTCAAGGTGGAAAAAAAAACAACCAAGAACAAAAATTAAAGGCAACAGCTGTATGACTAACTGTAGAATGAAAAATCATGCAGCAGTTGCAGACATTGTGAACTCAGCAAGAGTCCTTCCAGTTTTTCCTTATTGCTTAAAGAGAGTACCCCCTAATTTGTTGTTGCTTTTATGAAACAATTCTGTGCAGTAGTTTCCCAAGCAGAGAAATCAGAAGATGAGGCCCTTGTGCAGCACAGCTGTAGAGGTATCTATTAACTCCTACACAAATTGGTAGACCACAAGACCATGACTTAAAGAGGGAGATCCCATCTTGTTTTTATTTTTCAAATGTGATGGCCCCTTGATAATTATTCTTGTGAAAATACATCTCTTATTTTTCTACCTTCAGTTTGTTTTTTCATCATAAATGTCATACACTGATTCATAGATATCACGTAAATTTAATCTTTGTCATGCCATATATCTAATAATCTCCTTTGCTGTTGATTAACTTCTTTCCTGGGAGGTGTTTAGGTGGCAATCAAATAAAATTTGTATTCTTAATGAAAATGTTTTTCATTCTGAATGACTCGATTTTTTTTATAATCACGAAGAAGTCTTCCTTTAAAGCACGCTGGCTGGAATTTAGCTCATTTTTATGGAATTTTTTTTCTCTTGAATTTACTCTAGAGTACCAAAGTTTCTTCATAAAGCATACATGCCAGAAACACACATCTCAGGATGTGCGTCATCACTGTTGAATTCAAAGGTGATGCAATTTCTCTACCCTAACACGTGATATTTTTTCCTTGTCTTGAACTCAAAGGTTATCTTTCCTTCTAGCCTTTCAGATGACCAGTATGTCCTAGCTCGCAGGAAGAACAAAGGTATACTTCTAAGTGGAACAAGGCTTTTGAAAAAATGGTTGATATCTTTACCAAAATGGTAAACTGAATGTAGCTCATGGTGAAATAGGAAGTATTTTTAGTAAATTTTGTATGCATTGGTATTTTTATTTAGCTTTTCTGTTGCTGTTGAGAATTTGAAATGTGAAATATTTGCAAGTGGTGTATTTCTGTCTGTCACTGAAATGAAAAACAACATGAATTGGAGATTTGAAGTGAATTCTACTTGCAGATTTCTGATGCTTCAGTGTTTTCATGGGATGCTTTCCTAGTGGACTTTTTTGAACTAACCATGATCTTTTACACTGGTCTATCACTGATAGGTCTGCTACGTCAGAACTTAAAAACGTGCCACTGGAAATAGTAGTTGGCATAATAAACTAATAGCTTTAGGGGAGAACACCCTGTAAAGGCAACATTCAACAACTACAGCAAGCCCTGGTGTCCGTTTTCGTTATAAAGTTCCAAATACATTTACTTCAGTTTGAACTGGATGTTGTAACTTTTGGTGTGTTAATCAGAGTCGCTGTGTCAGGGCTTAATGTCAACCGTATTGATGTGAGTTTTGAGGAAGCTAATTGAAAACAGTGGGATTGCCCTGATACACTGAAATCAGAAATGCTTTCAAGTAGCTTTGTCAACTGAGGCTTGGAGGAACTTTTGTCTTTTCATAATTCCAGCTGCAAAGTTTCATTTGTCTCTCCAGCATGCTTGTAGTTTCTCATTCAATTTCAGCAGTGTTTATATAGAAGCATTTGATCTGGCTGAATTTCTTAACATGATCTGGGCTGATTGCAGGCCGTTCCAAAAGTTTGATAGTTTAACTGGCAAAAATAAAAAACTGCCTTCCCTTATGAGGTCGTGTAACTCCAGCTTCTTACAATTGAAGTTAGTCAGGCCATTTTGTTGGATTAAAAGGCAACCAGTACTGGAAGTCCATCTGGTAGGGGAGTATCTGTCTGTATTTCCTGACCTTTAATTAATTCTGGTAGCTGTTTTTGACTTTTTGCATTTATTTGTCCATATCTTTTCTGAAATTTGGACACTAAGACAGGTAACTGTGTTTCTCTTGTGGCCTCAGAAATGTCCTGTCTCATCTTTCTTGCGAAGCCAGAAAATGCCTCTGCTTTTCTTTCAAAGTGAATGCTGTTTTCCCTTAAGTTATTATATTTTTGGTTTTTGGTGGCAGCAACAGATTTCATTGAAATAAAGCATCTTCCACATAGTATCTGAATTATCTGCCTAGGCCTGTTTTTAGCTTACGTTTCAGAAGACTCAAGTAATCTTACCCAGACTTTATATTTCTTCTTAAGAGTTGATACTTTTCGTTATCAAGATCTGTGGCATTTTGTGTTAACATTTTGGATAAAATGCTGTTGTTTTCATATAAGTGAGAAATTTTTGCGTAAGGTCACAAGGTTGTAGCCTGTTGGACATGCACTGTAAGCTCTTTCCTGTGTGGTGTCAGCATTGGGTTACCAGCACAAGTAGCTGGGGTGCAGATGAAGCCCCACTGTTGTAGTAGCTACGCATCTTGTCTAGACTTCTCCAGTTGAGGCAGGAGGCAGTGCTAAGAACATAACATTCTGACATCTTAATAGGAACGGTCAGTGTGTTTTTGTCCTGTTTTCTCAGGGTCTGAGATGCTCCAATGCTTCCAGCACTCACTTCAGCTGCTGCTGTAAGAATTGATTTGAGTCTTGAGTGATCACTGCATTGAGTTGTGGAGCCTGGCAGAAAGCAGTTCCCTGCTGCACACTCTGGATGGCCATATAGCATGTAAATAAAAACTTCTACAAAAAATCTCAAGCAGAAAAGAAAAAAAAAGTATTTTAAAACAAAAGAAATATCTGTATATTCCTATTGAAAATTCCTAAGGTTACTCACTGAAGGCTTGAATTGTTGCTAAAGACTAGCCTTTACTACTCAGTATACTTTTTTTTTTTTTTTTAATAAAACTGATTATCTCATGTTCTGTGTTCTCTTTTTAGTTACAGAACTTAATTTTGGGTTACCTACGTAGTAGTAAGGCCCAGCCAAATGAACGGCCAATTAAGGAGATGAGTATCACAGCCACGCTGAGCTGTTTCTTCTGTCTGCTCTGCAGCCTGTCTCACAGCCCTTTGCTTCTGTGTTTAGTCTCACCTGCAAGGCACTGCTGGGCAGCATCTCTGTTTTTATGTAGTCTGTACTTTCAAGCATGGAGATCAGAGTAACAGGTTAAAGCTCCCGTCTGTTTGAGCCATTCATGAAGTGGAACAATTCACAAGGTTAGGAGCACATATTTGAGTCAACCTTTTAAGTATCTGAACCCAGTACTCTTCAAAACAGGGTAGTTGGATCTCTGTTGTGCTGAGGATGCTGACCAGTTTCTGCTGACCTCCTGCTTCTGCCTTTGAGAACTTAACTGCAAAGTAAAATGGTCCTCTCTCTTTGAGATTATAATTATGTATTAGCAGAAAGCAGTCTTGGTGGCTCAAAGTAAATCCTATAGTAAGCTTGAAGCAAAGACTATGTACAGTTCGGGCTGTTCTTTTTGCTGGTGTGGGGCTATTGGTTTGGGAGAAGTCTATCTTCTTTTATTAGCTTAAAAATCAGCAATTATGTGATGTTCAAAAGCGTTATCAGCTTTTTCAGACATCTTGAGAATTTACTCTGATCGTATATAATGTTGTTGTTTCAAGTTGGTGACCATTGCACATGTAGAGCAAGCATCAGCTTTTGTTGGGAGTTTGATGTGCTCCCTATGAATGGGTTTCAGTTATATTTGGAAACGTACTCAGTGATATTTTCAGCTTATTCTTGTCTTAGCACATTTCTAATTTTTGCTCTTTTTTTTTTTTTTTTTTTTTTTGCTTGTGTCTGAACAGTTGTGTTATTTCTTGCTGGGTAATGGCTTCTAGTAGGAGCGTTGGAATGTCTGCTGCTGTGCTAATGGATTTTGATAGACAAATTTCAAAGCTTTGGAAAAAACAATATGATCTACTTAGGCTCTTACTGACATAACAAAAGCTAGATAATTCTGTAGAACAAATGAAAGACCTTTTGTCATGTGAAGTTTTGCTTCTGGTCTTCAAGAGAAATCTTTCTGTAATTGATGTTATATTGAAAACAAAAGCACTGACTTACTGTGGTTACTAGCTGATTTCACCATGAGAGCCTGTGCACACAAAACTCTAAGGGGTTGATCAGAAGCAAGTGCTAACTTGATATGGGTAAATTGTCTCAACTTCTTGCTACTGCTTAGCATATGGTATAGCTTGTGATAATGTATAAGGAATATTTTAAGTGTCATATTGTATTATCTTCAAAGGATTCTTCATTTCTTTTGTTGTTATATGTAGTAGATGTGCTGCAAATTTTGTGAACTGTTTAGGAGTAATATTGATTAAGTGTAGTGAACCTACAAGACATAATGCAGTAAGATGTATGTTATCTAAAAGATCTCTCTAGCACATTTTTTTCTCTGCCAGGGAGAACCAGGAGATTCCCTGGGGAGAGAGAAAAAGTGTTACTGTTTGTGGTATTCCAAGTGGGGCTATAAATCTGTGTTTCAGTGACTTTTGGAAGTCTCAGACTCCAGTAGGAAGTCTGTTTACTTTCAAGTCCATTTAGACTGGGGTATAACATGCCATGACAAAAATTCCAGAGGTCAACTATGTTTTATGACCAAAAAAAAGTCTTTTTCAGCCTCTAACTGTGAATTGTTCCTCCCTGCTCTCCTTTTCCATGGCCCTCATTTTATTGATTTCAATCATACCTCTCATGAGGCATCTCTTTTCCAGGCTGGAGAATCCCACTGTGTTCAGCTTCTCACGCTCATACGCTTTTCCCCTCAATTTCTCTTTCACTTGACTTGTGTTGTGTTTGATGTGAAAACACAGGTCCATAAGCACCTGCTGCTTTCTCCACCAACAGCAGAGCTACAAGGGCTAAAGGGTTTCCATTCCGTTCTCATTTGTACTTGGCTGCACACTTCTGCACACTTGCATCCCATCTGAGCAGAGGCCTTCCCATGTCTTTCTTTTCCGTGCTTTTCCTATGCTGACCAGTCGGTTTCACTGGGTTCTTTGTTTTTGGAGGCCAGGAACTGTAGAGTCCTGTAGTCCCTTCCAACTTAAGATATTCTGTGATACTATGGACAGCACTCAGCAAGTACGGTTTGAATTTTTGGTGGTCCTGGGAGGAACCAAACTTTTACTCAGTGGTGCTTGTGATGAGTCTCTTTCAACTTGGGATATTCTATGATTCTGGAGTTTTGGCTGCAATTAGCAGCAGTTTCCTCGATGTCTACTATAATTCAGAGTGTTGTTCAATACACTGCATCCTATTATAAGAAGTAAGGCTAAAAGGGCTAGAGCCTGCTGCCCTTGCCCTTGAAGGCATGCCTACGGTGATGTCCGTAGCCTGAGCCAGTGGCTTGGGGATAGCTGTAGGCATTGAAGAAACCCACTTTGACCCTTTGAAGGTCACTTAGTAGGACCATTGTAGTGCACTGGGTCGGCTTACGGCAAGGAGTGGATCTTTATTGTTTAAAAGAACTTGCAATATAAAGGAGAATACTTCAGCACTGGTTTTATAATAGGATTTTCAGATAATGATATTTCTAGTTTAAAAAAAGTCGGTGGAAACAGTACTTGGAACAGACATGTCTGGTATTGTAAACACCACCAGAATGCACTGGGTGATGTTTAAAAAGCAGAATGTGTAATTTGTCAGCAAGCAGTGTTCTCAAATTGAATCAGTTACTAAAAGAAGCAAACAGTGCTGAGACCGAACCTAAACAGTGGAGAAATCAGAAGGGAATGTCTGATATTTTTCTAGTTATGAATGTTTAATTACTGTTATTATTTCTTATTTGAGTGTTAAATTGCATTTCATGATTAAGTGCACTGTTATGAGTTAACCTGGCCAGCAGCTCAGCACTGTGCAGCCCCTCGCTCACTCTCTTCAGGTGGTATGGGGATGAGAATTGAGAAGGTAAAATGGGTGAACTCCTGGGATAAGGAGAGCTTGCCAGGTAAAGCAAAAGCTGAATGCATGTCAGAGCAAACCAAGGAACTATTCACTGCTCTCAGACAGTGGGCAGATGTTCAGCCACTTCCTGGTAAATAAAGCCCATCACTCCCAATGGTTTATTGGGAAGACAAACGCTCCCAACGTTTCCTCTTCCTTCTCCTTTACCCCAATTTATTGTTCCATTTGGCATGAGACTCCCTTTGGTCAGTGTGGCTCAGCTCTCCTGGTTCTGTCCCCTCCCAGCTCTCTGTGTACCCCCAGCCCCTCACTGGCAGGGCTGCATGAGAAGCAGAACAGTCCTGGGCTCAGTGTGAGTGCTGCTCTGCAACAACTAAAACATGGGTATGGTGTCACCACTGTTTAAATCAAAAATCCAAACCACAGCATCATATGAGCCTCTACAAAGAAAACTGACTCTCTCCCAGCCAAAACATGACATGTACCATTGATGTGCTCAATAATAATGGCCAAGTGGGATGGTGTGTGAGGGGGAAATCAGGGGTCTTGGATACTGTAGTAAATGTGTTGCTGTTTGTATTAGTGTGAACAATCTGGTGTGGTTTCTGTTTTATTTATTTACTGAATGGATGCAGCACTGAAAATCATATTGAGAATGTGGTTAATTTTGTCCGAGGTCTGGCTTTAAAATAGTGGGTGTCAAAAAGTTGTGCCTCGGTGTGCATGTGTATGTCTGTAACATAGCTGAAGTTTTGCATTTTGATTTGGAGAAGCAATTGTCCGAAGAAAGGTTAATGAAATAGGCTATTTATCCCTTCCTCAATTAATACAACAATGCAAAATCATTAAGAAGTAAAACACGTTGTGCAGCAGAATTAAAGCATTACTGTTCAAAGTGGCTGAATGTCACTTTAAAGTCAAGTGTTGCTTTTTTTCTTCTTAATTTTAAATAGCTCTGTACATTGTGGACTAAGTGTGTGCTGGGGGTTTTTGTGTGTTAGTGTCCAAGAAGTGCAGAGCCAGACCATGCTCCTTGTTGCAGTGCGGATGGATGCCTGTGACTGCTGCCATCTTCCACTGAGTCTGAAGTGCGTTCTGTTACTGGCTGTGCTGGATGGAGATGTACCTTCCTCAGGCTCTCTGGTTCTGCTCGCTTTGTATTTTTTCAGGATGCAATGGATTATGTGCCATTATGACTGTTGATCACCTGTGGCGACAAAACATGTAATGTTTTTCTGTTGTTGTAAGCTGGCTGTTTCCCCTATTACCTTCAGCTCAGTATTAATGTAACTTCTAAGTCCGTGCTTTTTGATCGTTGTGTATTTATGTAATAACCTGCCATCTTCATAGGAGTGATGCACACACAGGAACTTTCTGAGGAAATACACTGTACGTGTTTCATTCAGGAGGATTCTTTAAACACTTACCCAGCAGTCTTGTTCACGGACTGGATGTAAATACATGTTGCAATGTACACTTAACTCCCTTGAATATGAGGAGTTCTGCCCTATTTGGGGTTCCCTCCTATTCCTCCCAAACATGCCTGAATTGCTCCCAGAGTCTTCACCAGCTATGACACTTGTGCACTTGGGGCAGTGAGTTCCTCAGCCCTGCAATCCCTACTCTGTCAGCAGTCACAGCAGCCAGCTTTAATGGCCTTCTTTAACTGGTTTTTCAGAGTGCTAGCACACCATCCCTTAGTGACCTTCTCTTCCAGCACTGATTTGTTATTGCATACAAGGAGGTCAGGGCCTGTCTCTGACTTCATTTTCATTCTTTCCCCCCAAGCTGTGACTTTGTACCTGAGGTACTTTCTTTATTCGTTCTAATGACATTATGGGAAGGAAGATACCAAATGGAATAAGCAGATGACAGCATAAGAATGGAGTCTTCCACGTGTTGAATAGCTGAGCACTGACATTCCTTGATAGAGAATGTCATGGAAGCTATGTATGTTCAAAAAATGCCTCTTACTGTATGTTACTGAGTCCTAAAACTATGGATTTTTTTTTCCAAGAGATTCTCTTAAGAGCATCTTTCAGGGCAGATATACATAGCTGCATGGTGACCTTCTAGAAGCTGAAAAATTATAAAGAACTGTCTTAGAATTAGAAATCTACACAATTTACAGCTCCCAGAAGAATATGCAGAGACACAAACTGTATCCAGTTGCTAAGAGTGGTTGTTTTTCTTCTTCTTTTTTTTTTTTTTTTTTGCTAAGTCAACTTTATATTTGATTATCTTTTAGTTGTGGATGGCTGTTGGCTCCCTAGGTTCTGCTGCAGACAGTTGATATTGTCTCTCAGGCACAGGAATGGTTTCTGATGCTACCTGCTGTGCTGGCCTGCTTGGCCTGGACGTGTACTACTGGAGACAGAGGTGCTTGTCACACAGTCCTGGTTTTCCAGGGAGAATAACTGAGGTGATGAACAGTTTCTTGTTTTCTCTGCATTTTTAGCATATTGTTTAGAAGAACTAGTTGCTTCAGTCTGTGCGTCCTGAGCAGGTCAATCTGCTACCAAGGGGGGGAGGGTCATTACCTTGTGTGGAGCTAAGCAGTGATGGTGCATGGTATGGTTTTCCACTGCAAGGTGTGAGCTTGCTTTTCTCTTCCATCCTCTGCGATATCAGGATCATGGATGTGGTTCAGCAGCAGAGTTAATGCTTGCTCGTGCAGTACCTCGGCCAGCCCAGTGCAGTTCAGCTGTATGGCAGTGTGAGCCACAGCTTCCCCTTCTGCCCGGTGCACATCCCAATATCATGTATTTGCTACTTTTTTCATTAAGGTTTTCACACGGCACGTGTATCTGTGCACAGTGCAAAAAGGTGCAAAATTTACTCCTTTATCTCTTCCTTTATGTGTTCTGGACAGCTAACATTCATAGTTCTTTAGCTGTTTCACATTATTATAGTTTGCAGATAATTTGCAAGCTGATTCCTTATATAGTTATTTTCATTTAAACCCACACATGTAGCAAGGTCAGTGTAATTGAAAGCACCCTACTCTTAGCTTTGTCACTTTTAACTGCTTACTCAACCTTGTCAGTACAATAGTATCATCATTTTTCATTTTTAACTCATGCACAGGTTTGTGCAATTAGCAAGTTCCCTTTCCAGGTTTTGCTTCTGACAGGTGTGCTTGCAGCCAGCCAGACACTGGGCTGTGGCATTGGCTCAGCTGGTCATGTTAGTTTAAACATAAGGTGTTACTGCAGGACTCAGATCAGTGAAAGTTGTGCCCAGAAATGAAAGACAGAGCAGAAGCTGAGTCTGAGAACAAGTTGGGTGAATCCATCTTGGAATTTTATCTCTCCCCCAAACACAACAGTTGCTGCTGCAGCCTTTCTGTGTAGTGGTGTGGCTCTTCATCAGTTTCTTCAGCGTGGGAATAGGGAGGGAAAAACCCCCAGCATACCAAGGAAATTCATTAGCCAGACTGATTATTACCAGCTCATGAAACCTGCCACTTGTGATAACTTATATGCTATGTTATTCTAATGTATGTTATCTCGAAGTGTGTGAGATCTTGACACGCTCTCAAACAGTGCAGCGTAAAATACCACCAGTTAACGTCCATATTCTCAGTCTGCAACATTGAGTCATTTTCATACTTTCTTTGGAAGAAAGAGTTATGAGACCATATGATTAAGATGGTTAAGAGATTAATATAGTTAAGAGACCATAAGACTTTCTGTGGTCTTTGCAGTAATGTAAAAGTGGTGACAAATCCTTGCTCTTGTATGGAGAAAGTGGTCTGGGTTCTCTGGTAGTATTGGATTTGAAAAAAGACTTGAGCGTGGTTTCTTACAAAAGCTTGGACTGGGTTGTAGAACTGCAAAATTCCGAATGCTGTTTTAGACAGAACGGAATGAGAGTGCTAAAGTCCAGGTGTTAAAATGAAAAATTGTTGTCTTTTTGAGAAATCTTTGTGTAGGTACCAAATCACAAGAGATTTCAGACTTGGTGTGTCAGAACCACTGGTGTCACTGGAAGTTTGATAAAACTTCTCTGTCGTTTCTGTGAGAATTTTTAAAAGTTTCTGATCTTATCTCGGTTTGGAGAATCCTCTGGAGTGAGACAGAAAGCAAGCACATCTTAATTGAATTCAACAGACTTATTATTTGCTCTAGATCAGGCCAAAATAGAGCCTCACGTTTATCCCCTCTTGCTATCACTGGAGTGTGTTGCTCACAGATGGGTTGAGTTTGGTCTTTGAATACTTCCTCTGGTCAAATTTAGTTTCAGTGGTATTTTCTCATTATGCTGGTTACTGTGGTGTGAAAAGCAATGAGACAAGGAATACATTTCATTTTGTTGAAGGATGCTTTATGGTGGCGCTACTGAAAGAGATTAATAGTAATAGAGCTTAGCAAAAGTGTATAAATAATGATTAGAAATTCATAGATAGCCTTTTATTCTTTATGCCTTTGCCAAAATATTTATTTACTGTGAACTGGGAGGTAGGACCTATTACTGTCTGCTTCTAATCTTGCCTCTCTCCTCCCCTTTCAGGTATGAGCAAAGGATCCTGTAAATAATACTTCCTGTCTTATTAAGCTGAAGGAGAGGGTTAATGCCTCATAACCTTTGAAATGTCTGCTTAGCTATTCTTGGATGGTGCAAGGATCTGGTTTCTATTTCTAGCTGCTCTTGAATTATTGGTTGCTAATATCATATTGAAATTGAAATGAGGGAAAAGGAAAGTAAGAATGTTGTAAAAGTGAAATTATGTGATTCTATTGTCTGATATTATGCTGCTTGCCAGAAATAAAATAAAATGCTCCCTGCCATTTGACAATTGAGTATTGCAATGGGGGATGTTTTTGTTGATGATGGCCTGTGAGCTGTGAACTTTTCCTGACATGAGTGATTTTTAGTGAGCGGCTGTGGAATTTTGAATTCACACAGTCTTACTCTGTGTAATTTTTATTCTTTGAAGTATTCGAATACATAAAAAGAACACAGTTATTATTTTCTTGATCTCTGTTTCAAGATCACTAAATGTTAAAAGTGATAGGAATTAGTGTGTTGGTGTTATTGAAAAAAATACGGGGGGATTTTGTTGTTGTTCTTTTTCTAGCCAGAATCTAAAATCAATTATGTGTTAGGACTGTGGCTTTGTGCGTATATGAAATTCTGGACTTGGATTAAAACTGTTCCTATCAAAGAATACTAGGAGTTGAAATCAATTGGGAACTGATAACCTGATGAAATGTGCTCCCTGCCCTGTAATTCTTTGAGGCAGAGGCTGGTCTGTAAAGTCAAAAATTCATTTGAAAAGACTTGACCACATCAAATTAGAATCTGTAGCCTCAGCCATGACTCACTGACTTCAAGGCCATGTAGAGAAGATGCAAATAACTGCTCTGATCGCCTGCATAATTCAGAGCACAAAATGTCACTCAGTAATTCCTGCTGTGGAAGAAATTCATATTTCTAGTACATAAGTAAAAGCCATCAGATCTGATAAATTACAGCTGAACTCCTATACATCTTTGAGAGAAACCTGCAATCCAAAATTAAAGACTAATCAATGAGAAATTCCCTAGTTCCTGTGGTAATCTCTTCTACCTTGTTACTCATGGCTGAGACTCGCAGTATTCCTCTGTCACACTGAGCAATGGTGTGATTGGAGTGGATTAAATGTATGCTAATGCCAGTCTTCCTCCACTAGGGCCTTGTGCCTTGTGCGCTTTTTTCAGACTGTAATTCTCAACTTGATGAAAAATGTGTGAAGTGAAATGACTAAATAACAGTAGGCAGAAGACTAGCAGGATGTAAAACCACTAGTGAAGAGACAATGCAAGGAGAAAATTTCAGCTCAGAAGGCACCTTGTGCAGTGAATGTTGTAGCTGCTTTGCCAACGGGTAGAAGGGATGCAGATCAGCCAAGGTAATTAGGTTACTAGTGCTGAAATCAGAGGTGTTGTTTAAATTTGATTGAGAACCGAATTTGGTTGCTTACGATCCATTTTTAGTGCATTACTCATGTAAGCCCACAAAGACTGGTTCAGTTTTCAGAACAGATGCCCTCAACATTTATTTAAGCAGCCCCATCCAAATGTTCTGAAACTTGTGCTTTCTGCTCAGGGTGTTTCTTGAAGCTCTATTTGCCAAACTCTTGGATAGGGAAGATGATGTTATTTCTTGCCACAAAAGTGAGAATTTAAGACTGCAAAATGAATGTATATTTTAAACTGGGAATTGTGGAACTGGTGTATGATGGGAGGGTATGTAGAATAGCTCTATTAGTGCAGGAAGGTATGGCCAACTGCTCTGTCAGAATTAAGCTGTACAAGTGTTTTTATGGAGACAATGTCTGAAATTGCAATACTGCTGGCTTCCCTGGGTCCTTGCAGCTGAGGTGCAGCCCTGTGCCTGGGATGCTGAAAGGTAAATCCTAGTATGCGGCTCCTTTTTTCCAAATAAGTATTCATTATATTTCAGCTGGCTGCATGCACACGAAAAAGCACCATATAACCTTCTGCCTCTTTACTGTTCTAGTAAACAGCATTCTGTGAAAAGTATGCCTTTGAATCTTCTTTAGATCTGAACAGACATTTAAATTTATAGATATACTATGCATACAACTGTTGTAGTGACAACACTTCTGAAATGTATTTTTAACCATTGAAAACTGAACAGTTAGCTTTTTATTTCCAATGTGACATTATACTCCCTGGTACTTTAAGGTGAACACAGTCATCCCTGGATTTGTTTTATGTGAGCATAATGGTATGCACGAAGTCAGCACATGTGAAATTAGTGCTGAGGGCAAAATTGCTTTGGAAAAGTAAGTAGGGTTATCCTGGTTGCTGAATGCCAGGCAATCTTTAACGTCCATTTGCTCAGCAGCCAGGGATAGGCAGAAGGGACTTAGTTTTATCCTCTTATCAAGGCTATAAATAGCTTTATAATTAAAATATATAGCCTTTGTGAGTTAAGTTCTGAAGTAATTAAATGTCAAATAGTATGAAGACCTTAGATCTAGACGTAGTCTGCTCATTATGCCTTCTGATTTGGGCTGTGCCTGAAGTCTCCTTTAAGTGTCTTGGTCTTACTGTGGCTTTGAACTCTAAAGGAATTAACACTACTGTGCATTAATGTCCATTTTTGTCATTGATGTAATTCAGGATCTTAACAGTTGCTGCTTCTGAAGGTGCAGGGGACAGTAGGCATTTTCCCTGTTCACTCAGCGTCTCTGAGTGGTTCTCCCCAGAGGGAATGACAGGAGCTGAAGAAAGAGCAGAGGTGTGTGTGGGCAGAGGCAGACAGGCAGCAATGCCTGGGCTGGGGTACAGATGGCCCGCGCCTGCCCCGTCACCTCATTCTTGGGACCACTGAAGTAGTAACTTAGGGAGTTTGTACTGCCAAGGAACATGTTCCTAAAGTGTAAATATGCTAAGCTACAGTGACTATGTTCCCACATCCACTCTTACGCTGCAGTAGTGCCTGAACTCTTATGTAAATCATTTTGGGTAATACAAGGGCTGCTTTGAAAGTAATGCCTCCTATCCTGTTCTGTTGTTCCACGTCAGAGGTGGATGTACATCTGACATGGAAGTGCACATGAAGCTAAGGTATGGAACTGAATTCCTCCATGCAGAAAAAAATGCTCCCATGGCATTCATTGACTCTTGAACGTTTTAGCAGTGGTGGCAGTGGGTCTTTTGTGCTGGTGCAGTTTTATGAGCACGGCATGCAGGCTGACATTCATCACTGGCAAAAATGCATAGCTCATGACTGAGCTGAGAATTTTCTCTGTCATATAGTGTTATTGTGCTCTTTGTGTCAGTTGTTATTTGCATGGAAATAAATATGAGACAGTACTTTCAAAGCAAGCTACCTAATAGCAGCAGGTTGCTCTGGAAATGCCTAAATATGAAGGTAAGTCCAATTTAGGAGATGCATTTTGACTTGGGAAGCTACCTTGCTGTCTTGGAGCACCTCAACGTGACTTCCAGTGCTGGTGGGGAGCAGCTGGATTGCAGTCTGCTCCTTTAACATTTTCTTGGACTTTGAGCATAAGGAATGAGGGTTAGGGTTAAAGGATTTAAGGAGTATGGAGGTGTTAACATGCAAACTTGCATGGTGTGCTGCTGCAATTTGGAGCGGAGCTGGTATCCCCGAGCTGTGCCGTGTTCTGCAGCATAAGCATACCTCTGACTGTTGCTGCTCACCTTCTCCTGTGCCTCAGGAAGTTGGATTTTTTATTAATATAGAGTTATGTCAGGGTTATTTGTGTGTCTCATCAATTGCTTCCTTCTGAAAGCAATCCCCAAATCACTGACCGTGACAGTATACATCAATAAAGCAGCCATCCCCATATCATCACCTATGTAGGGTAGCAGATCTGATTGGCTTGGGTTGAACTTCTGTTTTATGCTTTTTCTTCTAAGCTGCCTCTACTTGCTGCTTCAAGATAAGTACTCTGCAGTGTGACCTCAATCTGTTTCCGAGAGGTGAGAAAAAAACATGGGAATGCAAAGAGAAAACTGAAGGGCAATATGTCTGTAACATCTGAAGCAGAAAACCAAGCAGGAGATGGTTCTAACATTTCTGTTAGCCAGCGGGAATTTTGCTGATTCACAGCTGCTGCAGCTCTGACCTGGCGGGGTGGAGAGGGAGAGCCAGGTCAAACACTAGAATGGGGGGGAGGGCAATGGGCAACCTGAGCCTCCTTAGTGTGACCTGATTTTTGAGGAAGCTGGCACTTAGCTCTCATTATCAGGCCTTCTCAGGTGAACCAAGCTGAGACATCCTGTAGTTGAAATATGTACAAGAACTGGTCACTGTGGGAAATGTTGCCAAGCTCTATAAATACTTTGGCAGTAATAATAGAAGTGCAGGAGGAGAGCGTTGCACTGCATGCATCTATGGGAAGACAGTGTATCTGACTTCTAATCAAGGGAAATTCTACATTCTGGCAGAACTTCATGCAGTAGCTTTAAGCATGGCTATCTCTGCTATCGGACACCCCTGCCGTGGGACAGAGAAAGGATCAGGGACAGGAATGGCACCTGCAGTGCTTGTGCCTTAAGTTTTGGTGTAAAGCCATCTGGTACAAAGCCAGCTGGTTGTGGAGAGCTGCCTGTGAGTGGAGTGGCCCAGATGTGGCAGAGGCAGAATGTCCCTGGAGCTGCAGTGGCCTTGGCCACAGGCTGAGTAATAGAATGATCTACAGTAGGTGGGGTTTTGGAGGGACATCTGTGGAACCTGCTTGTTCTCCCTTCTCTGATGCGTCCTCTCCTTGAGAACATATGGACGCTAAAGTCTTTTAAAGCAGCTCTTTTTGGGTAGTGGCCTGTGAATTATGGATGTTCTTTTCAGTATCAGGCAAACACCCAAGTTATGGTGGGGATAACGAGAACTTGCTCTTTAAGTTGCTGTAACTGTTGATTTGGTTGAGTCATAGAGTAATTCAGACTGCAGGAGGCCTCAGGAGTTCAAGTGGACCAAACTCATTTGCATGCTTCTAGTCTGCCTGAACAAAACACATGAGCATAAACCTTTTTGCTGAGGTTTTAAGGTAAGCTGCATTACTTCTTAATTCTATGACAAAAATAGGGAGTAAAAGCATAACAAGAATTTCAGAGAAATGGAAAGCAGGTTGAAGAGAAGCTATAAATATATCAGTTATGTAAATATGAATGATAAATACTGTTTAATGGAACAGTGATGCTTCGAGGTTGTGGCCAGAACAGTCACAAGCGTCATGGTTAATCTAAGGAAGGAAAATCAAACTTCTAAAGCCAAATATGGCAAGAAGGGCTGAAACCTGAAGAAAGTGATTCTAATGCTAGAAGCACTCAAAAGCGCTTTGCTCAACAGTACTGCAGATCCCATTCGCAGCAGTGAAAAAAATGAACGGGGCCATCTTTATAGTGTTTAGAAAGGGGAAGTAGGAGCTTTGAAGGTGAGATCACAGGGGAGACTACTTGGAGAGTTTTTTAAGAACATACAGAAGAAAGATAAAAAGCACGAGGGAGTGGAGTGCCTTAATCAGGCAACAAAACGAACTCTGAGCAGCTGTGAAATGTGGTTCAGTGTGCACTCAGCTTTGGCACAGTGCCATCCTGTCCTGGTGCTGAGGTCATGGGCATGAGGAACTGTGCTGAGGCACCTCCTTTGGTGCTGGAGGAGGTAAGGTAGCTGAAATGTGGTGGATCAGGACAGTTAACTAGATGGACTCTTCCAAATTATCCATCTCTGTGGTCAACAATTTTTTCTATTAAGTGCATTTTCTCACTTCTGTAGCTGCTTTGCCTTATGGTTCATATAGCCTGTACCACATTTGATCCATAGATGCAAATATGCAGATCTTCTGCCATCACATTTGAGTGCTTACTAATCTAGATTTATGAATAATTCCTTAGCAGTTAAAATTTACATGTAAAATTACAAGTTCATACTGTTTCAAATGATCTGCTGTGTTATTTCTTCTACCACCAAATGTTTACATCCAAAAACATTGCCACACATCATTCAGTGTGTCATATTTGTCCACTTCTGCTGACGGCTTTCATAAATTGTGGGTCTTTTCAGATTTATTTTCCTTGTGGTCACTCTTGATTAGGTGGCTGAAGTCATTATTGAATGGTCAATGAAGTCAGGCAATCAAGCAATTTAGCAAAAAGCCTAGCACAATTTAATTTGCCAGAACAAGAGAAGAATGATGTTATTTATTAAATAGGATGCTTGATAATAAAAATATGGTGACTCACAGTGTGAGTGGTGGTTTTCTTTTGAGCTATTCATTTACATGTTGTCCCTTCTTTTTTTGATGATGTAATTCCTCCTCTCTTCCCCCACAAAAATCTACCCTTATGGAAAGCTACTCTGTGAGTTACGTGTTTGAGAAAGTAGGACGATTTTGATTCTTTCTCCCAGAAAGGTGCCTTCTCCTCAGGCTTCTGAGTCATCATGGCTGTGACTCACATGGCTTGCTTTCACAAAGATGAGTCACTCCAAATTTTCTGGCATTAAGACTATCCTACAATCTATCAGTGTGTTATCTTCTGTACACTGAGAAAATGTTCTGAGCCACACAGTTGTAAGTAGACATTAGAGGGAGGTTATAAAAGAGAGGGAAAATCTTTAAGCAAGTGAGGGTTAGTTTGAGTGTCTCCTTTGGGGGACGGGGAAGGTGGAAGATGATTGTGATAAATTATAGATTATTCAGCTGGCATTAGCAGATGCCATTCATGTGACTGCCAAGTTCCTTGGACAACAATCCAGGAGAAACTCTTTGCCAGTTAGCTGTGTCAGAAGTCTTTGAAAGGCTGATGAGCTGATGTCTGAAAATAAGAAGCCTTCTTGCACCTCCAAGAGTGTAGGGAGGATGTTAGCAGCTGTAACAAAAGCCTGAGAAACTGGATAGTGATTGCATGGTATGTGAATTGCAAGATTAGATGCTCATATTTTAGTGAGCTGTCTTTTTCCTTCTAAAAAAGGAAGAAAGTGACAACAGCAAAAATGGTTTTGCTTTTATCAATTGACTGTAGACAGGCACTGTGGAAGGGTGCCCTGGAGGCCCAGGTGGGTGGGCTCAGAATCTTCCCCCATTTTGCTTTTACTTTGTCCTTTTCTTCAGAGGGCATGGAGAAATCAAACTGGCAGGGAAGGAATGGTATGTGTGTATGTTCTTAGATTGTTATCCAAAAAGACAACTCCAGAAGGGCCTCAGCACTGAGCAAAAGCTGGAGCATTGCAAATGGCTGAGCTCCAGCACTGAGTGCTGAAGCTAGGAAGATGCAGCAGAAAGGGCGCTGGGTTAGGAGATTGATTTGATTCAAATCTCCTCTCTGCTGCTGGCCCATTGCAGGACATGTGACAAGTCTCCTAAGGTGTGAGAGAGGTTTCTTTACACACTGCTGAGTCCTGCCTTTACAGAAAAACATGTGGGCCTTTTTTGTTTTCCTGTTGAACTCATCATCCCTCACTCTTTCAATTTAAAACACAGCTGGAGGAAGTGCTGCTGCAGGTAATCTTACTTTTTAATGACTTAGTAATTAAAGCTCTTGCGTAGGATGAAGGGGACCCTGTTTTCCAGTATTTCTTTTTCTGAGTAAATATAAATCTGCTCAAATAGAGGAATAACATGCCACCAGGATAGTGCTGTTCTTAGCTGAGACACTAATTTCTATTCTGGTTAATGCCACTGCATAATAAGTGATTGGAGATGGAGGGGACAGGAGAAAAGGTTTGGAGTAAGCATTATCCAGTACTCACCTGGTCAGGGAGGACACTGATGAGGGGGGAGGCTTGCTTTTCTCCAACTGCTCTCAGCACTGTTACCGTATTGTGTACAGGGCTGTAATCACATTAGGTTCTTAGTCTTGTACAGTGAATCTTCCATTCTGATGGTGCCTCAGCTACTTGGCTGAGGACTGCTCCCCACCTCCTCCCACCCTTCATTTCTGTTCACATGTGTAGAGTTGAGTGCCTTATGGATAATTCTCTTCCTTGGGATTTACGTGATGCCTGCACACTGGGCATGGGGACAGTATGGTCCAGGGTATGTGCCTTCTGCAGTTCAAAGCAGTTTGAAGAGTGCAGATGCCTCGTTAGCTCTTGCTCAGGGAGGCTGTGAATAAGTTTAGAGCATTTAGCATCGTATGACTCAAATTCTGTATTTTCTGCCTGGGATGTGTAGATGGGTTATCAATTGTAGTAATGGAAGAAGTGCTAAGGCTGAAGTCAACGTGCCATTTTTGGATGTGCTCCTGAGAGGGCTGAGGCCCTGGATCCTGTGAGGCTGAATGCCGGGGTTGCCTTCTCTGAAAGCTTTGTCACTGAAACTAGAAAGTTTTCATAATTAACCACGTGCTTGAACCCTGTGGTGTTATACTGCATTAGAGCTTGTCTTTAAGAAGACAGCCACGGTGACGTGGACAAAGACGTTTAGTGATGTTTTTGCAAAAATAGAGGAACTTTTAGAGTAATTTAACAAAAATACGTAATTTTGATGTTACGGAGTTACAGAGTTGAACAGGACAGAACAGCTCAGCTGCTTTAATTCTTTAGCGCACTCTCGTCTGGAAAGGAGCTTGATAGCTATGAAAGATAGTTTGAAGGAGTTAAAATTATTCTGATTTGAAGTTTAAAGTAATTGTTGCAGCATGTATTTCTGTGGTTATTGGAGTTGGGTAATATCCCACCCCTCCAGAGTCATGCTGAACTTGAGTCAGTTCTTAAGGCCTCAAACCAGCTGACAGTGGCCCTTTAAAATTGCTGTTGCACTACTTTCCTTCATTTAACTGGCACAATAGTCAGTGCCACAAAGAAGCTTGAGACATGCATATTTTATGAGTATTTCAGAGAATCGCCACGCAAAAGGAGAAGGAGGCTATATCTAAGCAATAACACGTCACCCATTGTGACCTTCTCAAGGATGTCTTTGGATAAAAGAGAAGCTGAAGTGTGTGATCACTGCAGCCAAGGGTCACAGATCACATGAATGGGAAGAAAAATGACAGCTCGGGTGTTTGAGGACACTTGCTTCTTGTCACCTCGATCTGTGTCATCTGATCATCAAACTCTATACAGAGCTTTATTCTAAGGTTGTTGGAGTCATTCAGAGCATACAAACCCCCAACACTCACTTCTGATTTCTTGGGCTAAATTATATGAAATGTTCATCGGCTGGTTCCTATTTTTGTTAACTCTGAATGCTGTGAATTTCACAGGATTCCTAAGAAATAGCATCCTTTATTCTGTTTCTATCAACCTCTGTGACAGTAGCTTTTCCCTTGAATGAGAACGAAGGGAAATGTATGCTAAAATGAAATGCAGTTGTTGCCTGTTTAAAAATAAGACAGACAGTAGACATGCTAGTAAAACTTATGTGGGCAACACACCTTGTTTTTTGCTAGGCCATGCAGATACATGGGGGCTATTTTTATTGCAGTACAGACACATAGAAAGTAGTGCAGTGGTTATTGTCCATCAGCAAGGGCAGCAGGCAGGGACAGAGGTGACCTCCACACAGGATGTAGATGGAGCATGCAGGATGTTTCGGTTCTCAGTGGGTGTGCAGTGAAGCTTGCTCTGGCCTCTGGAACTGGAGAAAAACACGCATCTTGCTTCTCTTTAGTAAATATTGCACTGCATTGACTTCAGGCACCTATGTGCTGTGGGAGTGCCAGCTTTGGTATGCAGGATGTATTAATTTGGGCTTTGTGCTAACACAGTACATCATCTCGGATTGTCTCACAGGCAGGGTGAGCTCATGTTGATTTGGAGAAAGGGCTTTGTGGGGTCACATCTACCAGATTGACTGCACATCCCTTTGCAGTCTGTGCAGGAATGGAAACAGATAACACAGTTATCTGAATCACAAAATCCTCTTGTGTGCCCTGTAAAGCTCTACCTCATTTTCAGTGCACTGCTCAGCTGCTGCAGCAAGTGAAACGAGGGTTATCCAGGCAGTGGGCTGTCAGGAAGCAGCCTGCGTCCCGCCTGAGACCCAGCCAGGGCCTTGAATGGGGAGGTGGGGCAACAGCTGTACAGCCTACAGTGATAGGCAACATCCCGTGGGTCTCCTGTTTCTATCAGTGTTTGCTGGGCCTACCTGAGCGCCTCTCCGTACTTCTGGTGTCAGATAAAGCAATGCTGTAGAAGTCTCACATAAATGAATTTCAGGGGTGGGGGGTGGAGATTGAAAAACTAGGGACTTTTAAAGAAAAGCAGCAATTTTTTTCAACAGACATGACATTTTTCTTATTCTGAGAAATGGCTATACTGCTTTGGTGAAAGATCGAAATTTGTGCTTGAGGTTGTGAAAACCTCACAGTCAAAGATTTAGTGTAGGGAGTGTGAAGCAAAGTTATTAGGCAGGGCCATTCATCTTATTTGTATTTTTTTTCTTCTGACAGCAATCTGTATCTAGGTAGTGATAGCAGAAAAAGGAAGTGCTGAAGTTTCTGTGAAAGCAGTGGTGCAACTACAGATATGACAGCCCCTGCGGAGAAGGAAAGAGTAAATGAGAAAAAAAAAAATATCCAGATTGCTTTGTTTTTCAATACCATTTGTGACAGACACATGAAAATTTCATTGTTTTGATAAACTTGGTTATGTGCAGCTATGTGAGAACATGAGCTCTCTTGAGCAAGGCATGCTGATGTGGGTGGTAAGTTTGCTGCTGATCTTCAGCTCTGTGTTACCTCATGCTCCAAACAGGGGTAGTTTGGCACATCCTTTGTTCCAGAGATTCATCCCTGTAAGTGTTTGTGAAAGCTTAGTGGAGGTAGTCATGATACTTGCAGGTAATATGCATAGAAAACTGGCTGGGACGGTTTATCCTCATCCCCAATGAAAGTTACAACGGCTTTGAAATCTTTCTCTGAAAGTCTTTAGCACAGCATAGCTAAGCTGAGAGTCTCCGTTTCTGCCGTCATACCTCCTGTGCAGCCCCAGCCCCACAGCTCTTCTCTTTAGGTCATCTCCATTTCTTCTGCTTGTCAGTTCTGCAGAAAGTTGTGTTACTGGTCTAATGTAGAGGAGCAGTAAATAGAAATTTCTGCAAGATATGACAACAAATGGTTACGGTTGAATGTTGAACATGTAAATGACCCCCACTTAGACAAGGCTGGGGAAAGCTGGAAGATCTGGAGGTTTATGTTGATGAGATGCTGGGGGATGGAAAGGTTTAGGCCTATGTTTTTTGAATGCAGTTTCTACATGCTTAGATTTGAATTCTCATTCAGTGCTTGACATATCCATGTTGCCATGGATAGAGGAGCTAAAATGAAGGGAATAAAAAAATACAAAAATAATTTTTTTGAGGGAAAGGGGAATTCATGAAGCTTCAGAGGGTCAATGTGCTGGAGACAAGGGGTCAGGGGAGAGGCTCACGTGGGTGTTCAAGGATCTTGTCTTGTGGCTTCAAGCAGGCTCTGACTCACGGCTGCTGGCTTTCAAATGTTGGATCAGTCATCCCTGAAAGTCTTGTGCCGAGTTCAGGCATAAATGAAAAGAAGGTCACTGATCTTGTTGGAAATGGTGCCAGCATAAAGCTGGATGTGATTTGTGAAATGGAACAATCAGTTGCGTCAATTTACAGGCAAGTATATGTGTAGTATTGTATGTGGTTGGGAGCAGGCAGGCAGGCCCTAGCAGCCACTGCATGGTAATGCCTGGGATGAAACCACACTCCATATTGTTGTTCCTTCCCATTAGTCTGAAACTGCAGCAGAGATGATCTGAACTTGGAGTAAGTGTCAGCTTAGTCTTTACACTGTGTTGTTGTTGTTGTTGTGGTTTGTTTTTGAAATATGGCCTAATAAGAATATATTGTATTTGGACAGGCTCTTCTCCAAGTGAAGTGTGAGCAAAGATTCAAAATATGACAAGATCTCTCTTCCTCAAGAAGTGGGGATGTAGAGACCACTGATAACTTGTCCTTCCGTAGTCTTCTCCTAATAGTATTCTAAGTACAACTCCTAATTCTATTCCATTCTGTTCATATCAATAGCAGTGGACAGACATGAATCTCTCTGTAGGCCATTTCCCAGAATTAATATGAATCAAGGTTATTTGTCTGTTTTCTGAAGAGAAAGTCAGGTTTCCTCACTGTGGGATCGGTTACTTACAGGGAAGCAGTCACCTGGCTTCACTGACAAATTGTGTATTTCTACCGGGGAAACTTAACGGAAACCCCTTTTGTTATTTATTGCTACTACTGGAGTTGGAAACACTGATCTCTTTTTATCCAAGGTCCTTGCCAACAAATACAAAATGGTTTATCTACCTAATGCCGTTCTTGACAGCCTAATCATGCAGTTGGTAGAATTTGGTCCATTCTGTCTGTGAGTGAGCTTTGGCTGCATGGTCTGTTAAACTGGCAGAAGAGCAGGCTCTGAGAATTTTCAAGGAGTGATATCCTTTGTTATTGCTGCCACAAACTGTTTGAATTGCAGGAGCTGAACCTTGGTTTCCTTATGGTGCATGGAACAGATAATATGCTTATTTGTGTAATGAATGTCTAGTTTTTATATATTCTCATTTCTGAATTCAATTTTCATTGTTTTCACTATTATTTCTGTTAGTGAACTGTTTGGCTGATTATATATTGGACAAATTCAGGCCATAAAAGTAAAAAACAAAACAAAACAAAACAAAAACAAAACAAAAAACAAGCAAACCTGTACTAAGGAATTTGGATGAGAGGAGATTCATCGAAACTCTTAATCATTCCAGAGTATTAAGTGAAAACTATGATGAAAAGATACCAAAATGCACAGACTGTGGTTTAAAACAATTCTTATAAATAAAGATAATACATATAAGGAATGACAGCTTAATAGCTGAAGAAAGTATGCTTTCTTGTATATGAAAGCAATACAATGATTCTAATACAAACACTTTATTATTTTCTAGATAAGTGAGTTTTTCAAGTGAACAATTGTAAATGAAGAAGGAATGTAAGACTGAAAGCCTTCTAAATAAGGTCACTTGGAAAGAAAATCAGTGCTGCTTGCATTCAGTTCACATCCTCTGAGAAATGAAATGAAAAATCATGTAATTCCCAGACAAAAAACTCTCCTTAATTTAACTGAAAGTGTAAATACATATCTGTCCATTAAAAATTGTATTAGAGTGTTATTAGAATTTCCCAGAGCACAAAAAGCAAATCTTAAATTCAAACAGAGGTCTAAGCATATATGCGTAGTCAATTGACAGTTCAATTCCTGCATTTTCTTGCTATTTCTGTTTTCACAGTGAAGCTCCATTTTAGAGAACACATCTGATAATAAATCTAATAAACTCTTGAGATGTACTAAGAGTAAAAAAATAAGTGTTTCTTGCATCCTAGACTTTCTCTCATATCGTGAAGAACTCTCCTCCAGCTATTGTTCCAATGCTTACGGGACAGCCAAGAGAAGACGGTGAAGACATGTTCCTGATATGTGGGGAAACAGTATAGGTTCCTTGCTATATGTTTGCTTTTAAACCTAACGCACTTAGAATTTAAACTAGATTAAGAAGTGCATTATTTTTTGTAAGTAGTTCTCTGTATTCCATCCTCTTATTAGTATCCATAGTGTGATTAAGACTGGGGACAGTCTGATTAATGATGTCTGTCTCAATGCAGTCCAGCAACCCCCAGCTGGGAGGAATTTTCCAGTGATTCACTAACTGGAGTGATGCAGATTCAGGTGTGCAGCTTGCTATCAAGCTTACAAACGTGGCAGATGATGGATCAATTACTCCTGTGCTGGTGACTTCCTTGCATCAAGCCAGATGGGCAATTCTCCCTCCTCTCAAAGGACACTGGCAGTCAGGAGGAGCCGACTTTCTTCCGTCTGCTGTTGAAGGTTTGCAGTGGCCATTAGCATGCTAATAACCCAGCACAGGTCTGTTCTACTTGGCTCAGATATTGGTGCTGGAAGCAAAAGCCATTCTTTTGTACAGCTGTAACTAGATTAACCTATTGGCAGCTGTGTCAGTGCTTGTAGGTAGATGGAAGCTATGGTAGAGATAAACCATTCTAAGACAAAGAATGATTTTTTTATGGTTTCTACTTACAATCAGTGGCAAATTTGTGAGCACCCTGCGAGACCCCAGTGCTGTGATGCAGTGTGTCTGCTGAAGTGTTCTGAAGACTAGCAATGAAGGTTTAAGAGTGACAGTCTTGCAGATTGTTGGTAACAAGCACAAAAACTAGAATGAGGGAAATGCAGTTACTGTTGGATATATTTCTATTGTAATTTTAGACTGGTTTCTTACGGAGAAGTATTCGTGACTCTGTTATGTGACTGTCAGGTCATCTCTCATGCAGGAACTTTTGAGCTAATTGGACACTATGACAGTGGGATAGAGGTCATAAATATATTTCAGCACATTTTGTGAAAAGAGAGGAGCAGAGACAAGAGAAAGCTTTCCATGGGGTGAAAGACTGTGGAATGACTTCATCTGTTTTACACGAGGTTGGATGTTCCAAATGTTCCCAACCATACAAAATCATTTAATGAAATACAGGATATATCTGCAAAAATTACCCCCCAAAACCCAAACTTCCTTCATTGCACTGTCTACAGATTTCTTAAGTTTATATTTAGATAGTGAAAAAGGCACTCCAGAGTAGCAAGAAGAGATTTAAAAATGCTGAATGCTGTTATCAGCCACCCTTTAAGTAGTCTAGGATTAAAAACAAGGACTTTGTTTTGCTGGTATTATAAAACACCACACAGTCTGGATAGAAAGTATTGAGAAGACTGATTTCCAGTGAAATTCAAGGGACAAGCCCTTGTGCCAACCCACAAACCTGCTGAATTCTTGCCTGCAGACCACCAAGAGTATACCTGTGTAGGTTGCTTTGATGTAGTTGTATTCCTCTGTGGCCTTTTAGCTATTTGCCATTCTGATGGAGCACAAATGGATGGTGGAGTGTTACACAAAGTAGTGTTTCACTTGTCAGCTGCACCCCTGCTGTCAATGCTTCTCTCTAGGGAGCCATTGAGTTAAATAGTGCAGTGTCAGCTCGCTGGGTTTTTCTTCTCTCCTGTGCAATGACTTCACCTCATTACCTCCCAGGTGAAACTGGAGCTGTCTGAATCAGCAGCCTGGTTCTGATTTCAAACAATGAGTTAGGATTTATTACTACTGACTGTGGAAAGCCAGAAGATTGAACATTGAAGCACTAGCCCATTTTAGATTATCATACTCAAGTTTATTGCAGTCACTGCAGTGAGAATTAATTGTTGAGCTTCTTTTGATCAATTTTGTTCTCAAATACTGCAGAAGAAAGTTGAAAAAACACAGAAGAGCTCGATAGTACAGAAGAAAATATGTATTGTAGTCTTCCTTGTGACCCCTGAGAGATGGCATGGGAGTCCTAGATGTAATGTTACAATAGTGCTTGCACCTCTTCATTTATCAGTTTGAAAGCTGTGTAACTATATATAGAAATATGCAGAACATATAAATGCATTAGTAAAATAAAGGGGATTAATATTGGTTTGTTAGCTTCTCTGTTCTATCAATTGAGACAGTGCAGCCTGAACATTTAAAATTGCCTTTTAAATAAATTTTGGAAGATACTTTTGAAAACTCATCAAAATCTTGCCTATTATTCTAAAATAGTTATTTAAAAATGTAAATCCTTTCATTTTTATGGAGATGAGCAATGACAAATAATTACAAGTGTAAGCTAGGATCAAGTATATCTGTGCATAACGATTATACCCTCACAGGACGGCTGCTGCTAGAGAGTGCTTGAATCCAGTCTGTGTAGTGCAATGCTCCTTGGCTTTCATTTCTTAATAGGCTAATCCTACACTGATACAGCTTAGGAAGAGGAAATCTGTTTTCTTCCTTCTCTCTCAGCATTAAGCATGACTTATTTATCACGGAAGCATCAACTAAAGCAAAAATTTCTGACTCTGATTGTTCAATTACTCAAATTTGATGAAGAAATCAATGAAGTTGGAGAAATTTCACATGCAGTGAAACTGCAGGCATAGCATGAGTGAAGTGGTAGAATTTGGGAGCATAATTTCACTAAGTCTAATTTTGTACTTTGGCACACAGTACTGTTTGCAGTGCTGCTTCTCCCAGGTACCAGGTGGGAGAAACACTTCTCAGAGCCCTGGGGAGCTGTTGATGTAATGGCGCTCTACCGGTTTGCATGCCTCATTTCTCATCACCTTGGAGGCTACCAGCATTCTGTAAGCATGAAAGTACTGGAAGAAGGATAATATAAGTCATTAGAGAGGAAGTGTCTGCAAAAACTGGTGGATGTTGCACAGGATTGTAGGGAGCTGGAGCATCCTGGGGGAGGATGCCCAGCTTCTTCAGCTGATGTAAAGCTATTCCTGGGTTGCTATCCTTTTTGATTACATAGGCTTCTCATATACAGACAGCTGTATATGAGCCATCTGTGTGCATGGGGCAGCAGCTCACCCTTGCCTCTTTGAGTTGTACATTCCTTGGGCAAGGATCTCTTGTTTGGCATCCAGTGCTCCTATGAGTTTAAAACACATTTAAAACGTGAGCACTCTAATGAAATGTGAAAACATAGAGGGCACCTTCAGCAGGAGAGATCTGTGGAAAAAAAGTTGAGAGTTTGAGTGTGAGAAGACAAGAAGTAAATTTTACACCTGACTGTCCGTGACAGTGACCCCACTATTGTCAGATAATGAATCCTATAAGTGAATTATCGCTGTGAGTCATGGAAATGTGGATGGGTCAGGAGCCTGGTAATTAGAGGGTGTAGCTTTTTCCAAGGCATGTTCAGAGAGCTGAGCTAAAAGAGATGCTTAGACATTAGCATCTCTGCTGGTGTGCTGTTACACTGTTTTGTCAGAGACTGAGAGAGACTGTGCTCTCCTGGCACAGCATTGAGTGCTGGAGCATCTTCTGGCGATGCAAGGTGCAAGCCCAGGGCTGCCCCTTTTTTGTGGGAAGGTTCATCACAGGTTCACTTTCTTCTATACGAGGGAAGGAAGAGAAGCTGTGATGCTCAGGTGTAGGGACTCCTGTGTTTTTGTGTCAAGTGGGAGACGTTCTGCAAGTTGTTGTTGTAAAATATGGCATTTAAACTTTCTAAACTGGAATTTAAACTCTCCCTCTCCTCACCAGGGTCTTTCAGTGGAGTAGATTCAGGTGTTTAAGTACTTGAAATACCACCTGAACAGTTCTTTTTGCAAATAATAGTTACAAAGGACTTGCTTAGCCCATCCATGAAATTGCTAGAGCTTTCCTTCAACCTTGTATGATCTCTGTAAGCTAGCAAAATCCAAGTGATCTCCGTTTTACCTCTGAGGCCCTAGACCTGTGCTCTTGGTGGTGGAGTTCAGATGTTGGCAATGTATCCAACACATGGCATAACGAGAAAAGGCTGTGCAACTGCATTAGGACAACTTTGCTCTGGGGACATGTCAAAGGTGTTGTTTGCAAAAATGACCAAATAAATGTTCTGTGGTGTGTGAGTGCTTAAAGTACAGACAGAACTCTAGTGAGAATCTAGTCAGTGGGGATAGAAACGTTCCTCTCAGAGTGGAGAGGCAGGTTTTGAGATCAGCATAGCATGAGGCCTCAGGTGCACGGCATCATGGCACAAGCCATGGCCTGCCAAGAGAATGCGTGAGGCACCGTGAGGCTGTGGGGAACGTCCTCAGATGGACCTGCTGGTTAAAACTGAATGCTTGTGTCTCACTTCTCTTTAAATGGATAGCACTCATGTCTCCCAGGTGGTGTAACTGGGTTTTTGTCTGTTTAAAAGCAGAGAGGACACTGAGCCCTGCCACTAGGACGAGCTGAAACTTTCAGGCTGCTTACTAACCTGTTTAAAATCCATATTAAATAGGGCAGAAAGCAGCATTGTGCTGTGCTAGGTGTTTTTTGGCAGAAAAATTGTGATTTGCTAATGGCCTTTCCCCAGTCAGATGCTGTACAACTACATTCCATTAATATTTAATCAGACACTAATAGCACTCTTTGCAGGGTTCAGATGTGCGGGTGAGACTTCACTGTGTCCAGGAGCCCCAGTCTGCTGGTCTGCTTGCAGAACGCTGGTGTGTGCTTTAAATGATATGCTGACAGGTATCTTTGGCTATATTTTTGTGGTCAGTGCAGAGGAAATATACAGTAACTGGTGAACGTGACTGCAAATTTTTTCACTGTATGAATTTTGTCAGTGCTGATGGCAAAATAAGGCTTTCAGAGGCCATGATTGCTTCAAAAGGCTGGACAGTATATTTAAGAAAACATGATGAATGGAGTGGAACTGGCACTTACTGTTTCTGTTTTAAATTTGACCTACATTGAAGGTTCATAAAAATTACAGTAAGTTTGCTTTCTTTTCTCTTCCCTCTGACCACCAAATCTTGTAGCTGTGCAATTAGATAATGTGGTTTAATCTTGGATGTTCTTGATGATAAAACTTTTGCCTGTTCTGCAAAATAGAAAGCCTTCCTGCCAAAACACTATTAAAATCCTTAGTAAAATTAAATTTGAAAGGTATGTGTGTACAGTTAAGAATACAATAATACAATACAGTTAAGAATAATAATGGGGAAAATCAATCTTCCTGGCCAAGTAAATGTTGACATACTAGATGATTCCTTTTGGGTTTGAATGAAAATGCTTGCAATGTTTTTCTTCAGTTGTCTTTCAACATAACATTAATTACATTGTAGGGTTTCCCCAGTGACATGTTTGTTGAGCCATATGTAAGTGACAGGTTGATTATGTCTAAACGATTTGTAAATGTGTTGGCTTTGAGGGCTTAATTATTTGTATAAAATCCTTCAAAAAGCTGAGGAATGCTTGAGGTTACCACAAACAGGATAACAGCTTTTATGTGCACTTTATTTGAGGGCTCTATTTTGATGGCCTTGCTCATTTTGATAGTTTCTTATTTCAGCACAACTATAAAGAATATCAGTGGTACGCATTCAGAGATCACTATAAAGACCAGCAGAATCTCATGGGCGAAGAAGTTGTTTCAGTTTTAGATGTAGGACTTAAGCAGCTGTGATGCATACTTTTACGAGAGAAAATGATGAGAAAATAAATCTGATAGGAATGTCTTAATGTGGAAGTGACTCTTACCTCTATGAAAGAGGTAATTTGTTTGGAAAATAGATTTGATAGAATTCCTACAAAGTTATTTTGAAGGGCAGAATTTCACAATAAACATCTTGATTGAAATCTGCCTACGCTGTAATAGGGATAATGTCCTAATGATTTTACTTGCTAAGGAGCTGCTGACAGATCAAGTTACCAACATGTACATCATGAACACTGTGCCAGGATGGAAACATTTAGTGACTTTCCTCCAGTTCTGCTATAAATTTAGAAATATGTCTTTAGACCAGGAAGAAAACTGGAACAAAGGAATATGTGAAGCAGGGCAGAGAAGAGAGAGCTTTAATTGGCACCTTTTCAAGTCGCTCAGACAGAAACCTCCCAGGGAATCCCAGCAGGGATTGTTCCAGGGCTCTCATCGGTGTGGGTAGGTTGAGGAAGAAGCTTGGAGCTGGAAGCACAGTGAGTGATGCTGCAGTCTGCAAGCAGGAGATGGAAAGGGCAAACCCAGGCTGTGCTCTCAGAGAGATGACATCTACAATCCACCAAGCAGTTAGTGGGAAAGGTAAGGGGATTAAAAAGTGCCCTTGGCTTACACGATAATGGGATAGGATCAAGTGTATAAGGAGATTTGGATGATTGTTGAGATAGTGGCATTCTCATAGCATAGATGTGGGTTCCTGCTGTGTAAAAGTTGGCAGACTTATTTACCAAAAGCTTTTTTTTAACAAAAAGAACTACGGCCTGTCAGAAGTTCTGCCATGAAATTGCTTTTTTGAAATAGGGTTGTTGTTGTTTTTTTTTCCTTCCCCAATATAATAGCTATTTTGATTAATACTGCTACAAATTAATTAATAATGCTGCCAATACGTATTGCAAACTTCTTCAGTTTTCTTGAAAAGATCCTGTCTTTGTGAGTCCTACCAGTGAAGTTCAGGCTGTGTGCATAGTCTCTCTGGCACCAAATATGATCAGTGTCTTTAGCAAAAGTAATTCAAGTCCACACCATCATACAACTCCTGTCTTCCCTCGGAGACCCCATAGACTACTTACTGACTTAAGGAATAGCTCAGGGTTTTTTTCATCCTCTGACACTGAAATCCAGCAGTTTCTGACAACTGATTGGCATCTTGAGACAAGTTTACTCTAAAATGCAAGGAGAGAGGCTTGCAGAAACTGTGATTCAAAAAAAAAAAAACCAGAGAAATTGGGAGTTAAACATAGCAAATTGTTCACTGATAAAGCTTGAATTAGATGTGGACCTGGGGAATCGTGGCTAAGTGTTATTTGCTAATTGATGATAAGAGCAAAGGCTGTATCAGAGTAGTGTCAATACAACCCTACTTATTCTGTGTCATAGGTGGCCCTTGAGACTACGTGGATCTATGCTTTTTAGGTTTCATAACTTTTTAGTGGTCTCAGAAAATTAATTTATATATTTGAGAAGATGAGTTTAAATTAAAGCATAGAAGCAGATTGAAGCAAAGTGAATTTGATTGTAGCACCATATACTAGTAATATCAAGGAGATGACTGGAAGCACTGGGTTCACTGGGACTGTGTTTATTTAAGGAGGCAAATGAGAATAGAATTGGATCCTTCTTGTTTTATCTTTCAAGTACCTGTTAAATCAGCTTCATGTGACAGTGGCCACAGATATCTTTTGTTCTGTGCAGCTCAGAGCGTGTTATTGTGATTCTGAAAATAACCACTAATCATTTCCTGAAGAACTGTCCTTTTTGATGAACCACTGTGTATTTTCAGCTGCTTTTGACATTGTGCCACTAAAAGCTGCTTTGCCTTTCAAATGTGTTTCTTCAGCTGATGTTAAAGGTTCAGCAGCACAATTGTTTGTGAGGAGAAATGGCTTTGTCTGGCAAAAATCTGGCAGATTTGGAGATTACAAGGTTGGGGAATTACGAGGAAGAAAGGTATTGGGCAGGGCCCTTGGAATATACTAAAATCCACCCCTCTTGTTAATTTGATGAGAGAAACTAAAATAAGTAGAGTTTATATACAGTTTTGATGGCAAGAGGTTTTCATAAAAATATTAATTCAAGTGACCTGGGTTATTTTGAGGGAACATACCAACTTGGTGAGAAAGACCAGGGACCAACCTGGGCTGCAGCCCCAGCGTGTTCCTTCTGTCAGCTCTCTTCTGGCTATAGTCTCCTTCTCACCTTCTCTCCCCCGGATTTCATTGCTGTATTGCCCTGTATCTACATTTTGGTGGAATTTGCTTCATGTAGTTTTTTACTGCACTCTTACAGCTACAATTCTCTCATTCCCAAACCATCTTTTAATCTGAATCTTAATGTGGATAGCAACTGGAAGTGATCCATTAAAACATGAACAGAGCAAGTCAACAGATACTTTCTGGAAAAACGGTTTTAAAATTGACAGTTTGTAACCTAGAGATACTAAATCAAAATATACAGATAGAAACATCAAGATGTGATTCTGTGATGATGTGATATATTGCAAAGTGACTGCTATCGCACATTGCAGCATAAAGATGTTACAGAATTTTATAAAACAAACAGAAAAGCATTTTTGAGAGCATTATTAGTATCATCAGCAGATCTGATAACTTCTGTAAAGCATGATGAACTTTGTGTTCGAGCAAAGAAGTGTATTAGCTATGGCTGATGGTGATCTTAACAAATATCCACTTTCATGGTTACATCTGCTATTGTTAGTGTAGGTACAAACATGTTTCTTTGGTGATTAAGCATTGGATTTTTTTTTAATATTAACCTTATGTGATTCATTTATTATTCTGAATTAACAGTAGTATTTACTTTTTTTTTTCTTATTAAGAGGTTAGTACAAGAAGAGACAACTCTTTTTTCACTCTGTGCATTTATTTAGGAATCTTAATAGGAGATATTTATGAGGTTCAGATCTGGCTGAGGAGCCTGCAGCGTACTGCTATGTTTTCAGGCTACTAACGTTTCTGTGAATACTAGGGTCAAATTTTGTATGGTGCTAAAGAGAGCAGGTGAAAGCAGTGTTTCTGTGTTAAATCATCTGTCTTACAGCTGGGAAAATGCATCGTCAGTGCAGTATACAAATGAGCGTTACCCTTCTTTCTCACATATGAAAGCTGAAGGTGAATGAATGGACACTTGAGCTGACTTAGCTGTTCGTGGAAAGCTACATTCTTTAAATGGAGATATTTAATTGCCTGCTTGCTTCTTCACATTCGGCTCCTGCCCAGGGAACTTTTCTGTCACAAAATAGTAAATTGTTGTAACAAAAGCCTGTAAAGGTTCACTAGGGAAATGAAGTTATGCATTTACAGTAGATTCTGGTTTGAAAATTAGCCAAATGCTGAGCACATCCAGATACATTTCCCAAATTTACTTGTGTTTGAATATAATTAACTTCGGTGTCTTTAATTTGCTCTGCCAGTACCAGCATCACTGCCAACACCAACAGGAAATTTTTACAGGTCAGAGCAATTACAATCACCATCCTAGTCTCAAATGAGATAATAAGGAGAGCAAGGAGTTATAGCATAACCTTCTTGGTGGTTGCAGTGATACTTTAATAGTATATACTTTATAGTCAGCAAGATGTGTTAGAGCAAGGACCCTTCCTTTTTTCTTTTATCCTGTTTTCCTTTGGGTAAGATACTGACTAAATATCTTGGTATTTACACTTGTTCACCAAGACATTTCTTATAGTACAAAGCTGTATAAAATATGTAATCTTGAGATGCTTTGAGGATCTGCAAGTGGGATCAAGACAGAAAGCTCCTTCTCCCCTCCCCCCACTTCAGAAAAGCCATAGATAAGAAGAAAAAAATATCATTTGCAAGACAAGTGAAAAGGAAATCTGTAGATAAGCAGTAGATAAGCAAAGGAAATATTTTCTTGGTGAGAAAATGGTAAGGAGTTATGAGTACATCGAAGCATTTATCCTGGAGTGGCCATTCAGATGCCTATGAACTGAGCATTTCAAACCAGATCAGGTGCTTTCAGACTTTACCTGGAGGCTTACAGACTCCACAGAGTTCTCATGCTGGAAGGTTGATGAGAGAGGGAGTAGAGTTTTATCTTAAGCTTCTGCCATGGTCCATTTCTGTAGCTTTGTAATTCTGTAATAGTGAATGTAATAATATTATAACTATTTTAAAAACCACAAAACTTTTGGATATAGAACCCAGAAACTTCCTGAAAACTATGAAGTGATGACGGTATGTGAATGAATTTGCCTCAGACTCAAGAAAGCTTAGAAACAGAAACAATTCAATATGGTTTGCCTTCAGGAGGAACTTTCTGTTTGTTTTAATGAAGTCAGTGTTTGAGATTGAATTGTAGAAGTAACAGAAATTTGGCAGACCCAATCTGTGTCCAGTTTGTGCTGTCAGAATATTTAGAAAAAGTATTGGTTGATGTGTGTGAACTGCAGAGATAAAGTTGGACTGCTGGATATCTGCCTCATGCTTCTTGAGTGCTGTCAATGGGAGGAAGGTGAATGGAGAGTCCTTGTTGCTGGGGCTGCTGTGACAGATCTTCCTGTGGAGGTGAGTCACCAGTCCTACTTCCTGGCGATGCTTTTTTGTTGTGCAACAGAACAAGGATAGAGAGGACCAAGAGGGAACTGTGATAACATAAAACTTAGCAGTCATGTGCGTTACAGTCCATCATTCTTCTAGAACTGTTAGCCCAGGAAAACACACGAACATTGTTTATTTCAAAATATGAAACTAAATCTGATTCCATTAACTTCAGGCTACCAAAATCATTAACCAAACATTTTCACTCTTAATCTGATAGTTTTCTTTTTCCATTGTCAACTTTGAAATATGTTACCAACTAGAACCTATGAATTTGGGACTGAACCTGATGCTGCCTTCATTTGTCCCAACTTAACTTCTCTCAGTGCTGCTGACTCTTCAAGTGATTTCAGAGCAAGAGTTAAAAAGTAAGGTAATGCAGAGTGAGAGTGGGCTTTTGGGGTGTGTGTGTGTGTGTGTGTGTGTGTGTGTGTGTGTGTGTGTGTGTGACATTAAGGCTGGCAGGTCTTTGGAGCTGTTTCTGTAGTGGCTTCCAATAAAATGCATTTGCTTTGTCAGATGAAAAGTGAACTTGACATTTTGTTGAGTCTGATGCAAACTCTTCCAAAGAATCTTATTGTCTGCTGAGGTTTACACATCTACAATGAACTGCTACCAGATGCTGTTTCACCATTTCTGAGGGCTCTGGGAAGAAGACATGCACATCTATAATTAATAATAGAAAGCAATTTTCTTTCTAATTTTAATGATGTCAGAAGAGATCCAGTCCATCGTGCTTTGTGAAGCAACTTCTGGCAGATGCTGAATAATAGAGAGGAAATTCCAGTTTGCATCTTCTCCAGTGCATACACCATGTTGCTTGTTATTCACCAGCTTGTTATTCACGAGTTTTCAGGCAAATTCATTAAGTAGAATACGTGAGAGATACATACCTCTTCTGCCTAGAGGCTACTTCGATTTATGTTACCTTTCTGCCACTATATACTACCAAGTTCTTGAGAAAGAATAATTATACTGCAGATAAACTTGCTGAATTTTCAGATATTTTTAATGATTCTGAGAAAATTGGCTTCCAAATTTGCACTCGTATGCTTTTCAAATAATGTTATTTATTTTATACTTTAGTCTGTTAAAGTAAGAATGCCTCTTGTCCAACTATATCATAGTAGTTGTTATACTGTGAGCTTCAGAGAACATCTTCATGTCTGGCTATTGTGATGTTTAACTACGGTATCAATATCTTTGTATAAAGGAGGAGTTCATCTTGGGTAGGAAATAGCAGTCTGGTGGAATGAAGGAAAAATGGCTTTTAATCACCTGGGTATAGAAATGGCCTTGTTGATTAAGTGCAAACCTTAGGGGAAAAAAAGTGATGGGCAGAGAGAGAACTATCATTAAATATCAAAAGCAGTCTTTTAGAGAGAGCCTTCCAAGGAATTTACTTCTACAGCCAAACCTTTTAACTACAAAAGACAATGGAGGAGTGAGATGAGTCATCAGGGCTGCATTAGTTTTGGATTAAAGGTAAGAATTTGAATTTGAGGTAAGGGAATCACAGCAACAGAGGAGGGACTTTGAAAGTGTCTGTGTAAAATAGAATGGCTGCATATAGGGAGTGAGATCATCAACACACAGGTTTGCCTTCAACTAGAAATGACTTATTGGAAAATGAGTTATTGGACTGCTCAAAATTAGGACATAAATACTGTGAACAGAAAGCAAGGATTCAGAGCAAGAAGCAGGATTTCTTGGTGTATCTTTATGGATGATCTGTCTCTTGTGTCCTGGAAGAGGAGCATTAAGCAATGGGACTGATATGCTTTTATTAAATACATTGCTGTTTCATATTCATTTTTGTTATGGACTTTTGCTTCTATTTATTACCCAAAAGTATGACTATATGTCTTACCTAGACATGTTTAAAACCTTTGTCCCTGCCTGATGCTAAAGAAAAGGCTGCCCGAGCCAGGTAAAGCTGGCAAATGCTGAGTGCTGTGTTTTCCTTGTGCTAGCAGGACAAGCACCATCTCTGTGGGACTTGTGCTCTACAGCAGCTGAGTATACTGCACTCGGCTTTGAAGGTCAAAGTGCTGAGAGTTTGAGGGAAATTTCTTCTGACAGCACTAACAAAATGCTGCTTCCGACTGTCAGATCACCCTGATGATGGTGCTTGAGCAGCAGTCTGACAGACTGCTCTCTGCATTGCTGGGCAAGAGGAGTAATGGCTTTGTCACAGAATCCTGTATGAAACTGTGAAGGAAGCCTGGTGATGGGATTGAAAGCCGTCAAAAAGAACCTGTGGTTACCAAAGGTTGTAGGTTAAACTGCCCTGAACTTCAGTTCTGAGGGACATTCCAACCTTGAGGATTTAGGACTTGGCTGTAATATGGGGAGCTATTGCTGAGCAGGCAGAAAAATTCGAATTCCAATGCTATCCTCCTGTAAGCCAGATGAACTTTTTAGATGAGTTGATATATTGTCAAATTACAGAGGCTGCAATCCAGGATAAATGAAAATTAATAAAAAGATTTTGAGTTTTGATCAGTTACTCTGACTGATGCATGGCTTAGCTGTCTTCTTGCATGAAAGAAATTTGCTTTTAAAATGCCTGCTGCTGATGGACAGAACCTATCTGGGTGTTTTGTTTTACCAGTGACCACCAAGTAAACAGACTCATTTAATAGACAGTGACAGGTTATCTCTTCTCTACCAGCATGTTTCTCTTCTGAAGCTTGTGTGAACCAAGTAGTGCACTGCCTGGAATTGGTAGGTAAAAAGTTTTCACAAGATGGGAAAACTCACACAAAGCATTACATTCCTTGCCAGTGTGTCCACATACATCTTGTCAGTGTGTGGAATCAGCCTAAAAATAATGTTTATTGTTAAGAAGTCATTGCTGTAATAGTTGCTGGTACTGCAGTAGAAATGATAGATGTAGCAGCTGGCTGGAAAGTGTGGATTAGTAATGTTATCTGTGTTAACTTAATTAAACATCTAAATTACCAATTGTTATAGTAGCTTTTGTTAGCTTTTGGATGAACTATGACAAATGCTTTTCCTTTCCAAATAGCTGGGCCAGCAGGCTGTCCACACTGGCAGTATTTTAACTCTTTCTAAAAAACTGTTCAGTCTACAAGATGTTTAGCCATGCCCGTCTGTCAGAGGAGCTGTGTGCAATGCCTGTGCACCTCTATTACTCTTTTCTATTCTGAATGAGTTTTCTTTGCTTACGTTGCACAATTCTCCCAGTGAGTTACTGACCCAGACTGACTATTCTAGTGTTTCCTATCAGTATTTAGAAGAACACTCAAATGGCTGTTTTTAAAATTGTGAAGAAATAGTTTTTAATAAGGTTTTAAATGTACCAAACGGATTTCATAATGAAGTCATTTGTATTATTGTAGTGGAAATAGAATGGCATTTATGGGCAGAGGTAGAACAACTGTGAAAATTCGATTAAAAATGGTTAACATCAATAAATAATATAAAAGCTGTTTGGAATTTTTTTCAGACATTGCAAAATCCTGCTGATTTGTTGATCACTTAATGGAATGTGACTTGGTGAGACAGAGTTCTCTGGTCCTCGTAACTCCACCCTTCACAGGGATCAGAAAGAAGTGCAGCTTTTTCTCCACCGAAGGATTTTGGAAATGCCTCTCAGTTTCGCATTATTCGCAAGCTTTCTCTTTCCTCTTTATGACTGCATGGCTCATCTCCAAGGCTAACTTCTGAAACATTTGTTGCCAAGTCACAGATGAATGCAGAAGTAGCTGATAGAACCAGAAGTTCTAAGGTAAAGGACCTGTGTGTATTTTGGTGTATTCCTTGACAGCTTCTGGAAGGTCTGCAGATAAGGTTTGGCATTTCCAGTATTGCTTATGTGTAAAATACAAAATTGTCCTCACAGTAGGAGAAAAGATTCAGTGTTAAGATAATTCTTTCTAATGCAGATAAGACCATAAGTAAGTGAATAAGACTTTATTCTTAGTGCTGTTTAACCCACGCTAATAGTAAAAATGTCTTAATTTGTCATCAGTGTAAGTGAAAGCTGGCCCTGACAGAATGCCTTCAAACTAGTCAGACCACATAATTTAATGGCTTTACAATAATCGGTCCCTTTGGTGGCTGTTAACATGTTCCCCTGTAATTGCAGTGGAGTTTGCACATTCATCAGAAGCAAAGTTTAGTATGTTATAAAATGGTATTCAGGTTAATGGTAACAATTCCAATCTGTTTTATACACAGATTTCTTTCTTTCTTTAAAAGTAGCCTGATTGTAGCCTGCCTGTATGGTATTTTTCAGCTCTAATGAAAAATCTGACTTACACACCGTTATTGCTACTGAACCTTTGAGTGCCCAGACTGTCTGGTATAATTATTGTGCTTTCATGATCTGAACTGTGAAAGCTTCATTTGTAAGCTGAGGTTGGGTTTTCCATACATATGACAATAGCTGAAGATGAGTTTTCTAATGCTGAGCTCTCACACCAAGAAACCTGCACCCAAACACTGTGACACTTGGCTTTACTCTCTTCTAAGCAAGTTCCTTGAAGTTCCTCAGGCACACAGCCAGGTGACTGCGCTGCTACTCACTGCAGAAAGAGGGAATTAGAAACTCTGCAAGCTGGAGCGTTCAGCATGTGGCTTCTAATAAGAGTAGATGTTGCTCTGAGCGGTCACTGGCTTGGGTTGGCAGTTGGACTAGATGATCTTAGTGGTCTTTCCAACCTTAGTGATTCTGTGATTCCTGCCAGCACTGTGCCTGATTTGACATTAATATTTCTGCTTGTGATTTATCATTAGTAGCCAGAGTATCCTAATAAAATACATATTGCTAATAGCTTTTCTGTTTCAAGAATGTTTTGGCTTACAGCTAAGATTAATAATATCTTTCATGATCACATGTTTCTAATTAGTAGTGTGAACGAGCTGTGACTCCTTGCTATCACTACTTACTGTGGTGCTATAGCTAAACAAAATCAGATTTATGAGAAATGGTGTTAAGAAGCAGCATGGAGTTTTTAGCAAAGCTTCAAACTTACCTGTACATCAGTTACTCACCTGTGACAAATATTCTTCTGATGCCTGCCTTTGCTGCAAGCTGAATCAGATCAGCTATTGCTTTGTCTGACTCAGGGTTTAAGCAATCCACCATCATTATAGTAAGTACGTAATTGCTGGGAAACACATTCTCAAATTTGAATTTTATTGGAAAAAAAGATCCAAGTGCAATGATGCACTTGGGAGAGAGGATAAAAGTCATGGGAGCCTACCAGGTAACCCTAAAGTGCAGGATATGGATTGACCAGCTCTATCATTTCCTTTTGAAATAAAATGCATTTGAAGAGAAGAAGCTTGTGAGTAGTATTATTTGCCCAGAGGCAAGCTGCTGGCTCCCAGTGTGTACACAAGGCCAAGGATGCTGTGGACATCTGAGGAGGTTGCAAAAACATTTCAAAATGAAATCTTGCTCATGGTGGGTAAATGAGGTGAGCAAATATAGTAGTTAAATCCTTTTCAGTGATAAAACCGTTACTGACTTCAGTGAATGGAATCTTACTCTGTCTTCTGGTGTTTCTTTCCCCATGTGAGTGTGTGTGCCTGACAGTGCAGTAAGCAGTAAGAAAGGAGCCCCTGCACTCTCAGCGGGCACAAATCAACCCTTACTTACACAGGATCTTCCAGAAATTGCACCTGTGCTGCTGTATGCCACTGCAAGGAAATGTGGTTTGATTTGTAATGTTTCTGTTAAACTTCTTCTGTTGTGTCTTTACTTTACTCTTACTCCACTCTTTGAACAAGGAGTTGACTTTAGGTGAGGCAGTCATCGTTACCATGTATGCATGCAGAAATACAGATTTTGAAAGCTGCTTTTGTGCTTTGAAAAATTTGAAATATTCAAAGTTAAGGCAGCCAATGCTGGGTGCATTTTTAGTGTTTTTTTTTTCTTCCCCTAATACCCTGTAGAACCTGAGGAGGACTAAGATCTCCATAATATTTAATAACTTGTAAATCGCTGTCAAAAAGACTTTTCCCCTTTTTGGTCATGTGATATTCCATATTCTTCCCTGCCTTGCTGCTGCAATTTCTTAAAAAAAAAAATAAAAATCAACACAACAACAGCAAAACAAAACGCAACAAATAAAATGTAAATGGTTCTATTTTCATTCAATGTTAGTAGTCTCTGAGTACAGTGTGAAACTGTTACTGCTTTCTGGAGGGATCCAGGCTTGCTTTCTTTCCTCTTTTCCTTTCCACAGATTGATTTTCTGATGTCTTTTATGCCTTTCATGGGATTATTTGGACTGCAAGAAGTAGATTTTGACCAATAGTTCTTAAGTTGTACACTACAGCTGCCAAGAACTGGAAACAAGGATAATATGTTACATCAAAAAAGATAGCAGCTTTTGAAATACTTGGTTCATTTTCAAGTTCTGTACTGGTTAGGAACAATAAAACATAAAAGTTATGAACTGCTGTTGGTATGAATATTGGATGTATGTAAAAGGATCATCAGTAAAAAGCGTTCATTTTAACACAGAGCAGATTCATGAGTTTGTGACAAACTCTCATGAGTTTGTGACACATTTTTATGTGAAGATTTTTTGTGCAGTGAGAATGTATTGTGGCTGTGGTCCTGGGGGTGCTGTGCTGAAGCTTGCTCTTTTCTTTGTTGGCTTCAGAAAGAAAAGGCATTATCTGCAGCAATGTGTACCTCCATGTTATAAAGGAAGAAACCAGAAAGCAAGAACAGAATTTCCCCCTGAAATACATTTCCTGAAGCACAGTGTCTGAAAGGTGCTAGAGATGACAGAATTCGCGCATTCTTTTTCCTTCTTTAGCTGCTTCTTTTGTGCTTGGCTAAAAGCGGCTTTGTTGTCATTGGATTTATGCATTTTGGTTTCTCCAGCCCTCCCTTGTCAACAGTCTCTTTTCTGCAGTAGATGAAGTGAGAAGAAAAATGATTTGGGCCTTCTCTTTGCTTTTTTTCCTGCTTTCATGTTTACAAAGGCTGAATGCATTTTTGGTGTTTGTGCATGCTGGTTTCCTGCTGACTTGTTTCCCAGTAGCACCCGCCGGTCTCCACTGATGTGCTGTGCTCAGCACTGTGCGTCTGGAAAGAGATGGCTCTGCCCACTTGAGGGTAAGAAAAGCCAGGTGGCTTTCTCACTGTTGGGCAGGATTATATCACAAAGCTGAAATTCAAGATAAATATTTGACTTTTCTTTAAGTACTCTCTTAGTTTGCCTTTGATTTTTGAAACTCAGATCTTCTTTTACTCAGCCTGCCTTCAGCGCCTTCCTCCCAGCCACAGGCAGGCAGAGATTTAAACATACCCTGAAGTCACAGTCAGATGCAAACAAGTGAAACTGCAGGCAGAATTGAGAGGGCAGAAGGTACTTTACTTAGATCATTCAGTTTTTCCTTGAGGGAATATGATTGTGTACTTCCTATTCACAGCAGCAAATTGGTACCTGTGTGTTGGTACCTGTACTGATGGGATGGGTATCTAGCACGATAGCTTACTTTGATCTGGTAAATGATATATGCATTACTGGGGAGAAATCATTTTACCAGCATTTCTGCTTTCATTACTGCCAAACCCTTTCCTCTGTGCGGGTCACAGCCTATTTCTTGTATGGAAATGATCTGACAGTAGATGTTCTGTTACTGTCATAAGTTTGCTGTGTTGGTCTTCATGTTGGAATTAGCAAAAATGAATCTGAGTTAAAGTAAAACTTGTTTCATATGTTATTTCCTTGAAAAGGGGCAAGAGAGCTCAGAAGTGTGTGGCTCCCACTCTCACCTGTTTGCTGTCATTGACCTTGATCAGGTTTGGGCCACGGGCATTTTGTTTAACCAGTTGCTGTCTTTGTTACGACTTCGTAAATCTCCACCAATTTATGGTTGCCAGTCAGGGGGTCTGCCCTGATCCCAGCATATCTTGCTGCCTGCAGAGGATCAATAGGTGGGCCACAGACATCCACACTCTTTCATCCTGTGTGAGGTGGCCCCAGCGCTCTGAACCCCCTGTGCTCTGCTGGAGAGTGTTTGGAGACCAGGACAGTTGCATCTTAGTGTGCTCAGAACTGTGCTCTGCAGGCACTGCTTGGGATGCATGTGTACCCTGCTTTCCAGAGGCTGGTTCAGTACATGTTTGAGGTGGAATTTGGGACTGGGACTTAATTATAGGCCTGTGCTCAACTGTACCATGGATGTAGCCTGGTAACCATGTCCTGCTTCACGTGGATGGAACTTAGGTTAGGCACTTATTTGAACTGTCATGGGAATCGTTTTAAAACTGCTGTTTGCTAGTAATTAACTGCAAGAAAAAAAAGTGCAGTTGACATATAGCCATGGGAAAAGTCGTGGAGAAAATACTGTAAGACTGGTAGGAGCATCTCTTTGAAGTCTGCTCACTGTATCTTGTAATGTTTTTCTTATGCTTGAATGTACATCTGAGTATATCACTGTATGATCATTTGCATTACTTTTCTTTTTTCTTTTCTCACAGTGCTTGCCGATTAAAGGTCTTGGATTTGTGCTTGGAGCCTACAAATGTATTTGCAAGGAGGGATTCTATCACCCCAACATCTTTTCAGTGAACAGCTTTCAGAGTAAGTGCCTTTGCTTGAGTTAGGAAAAAAAAAAAAAAAAGCAGAGAGAGCATTAATAATAGAGGGCTCCTTTTCATCCCAGTCAGGGCTATACAGTGAAATCCCAGTGTTGCAACTCTTGGATTATATAATCGCTTAAGGAGTTCTAGCTCTTTGATTTGTCATTGGTGATGCTCTTGAGGATCCTGTAAAACATACCCACTTTAAGAATATTTGATTTGTAAATAAATTTAAAAATATGAAAAGAAGTCTTGCTATAGGGAAGTAAAGATTTCTGGCATCTGTGTTCAGGCAAAAGTACTGAGGAATTTAATCTAGCAATTTTCTCCTTTGTTAGGGTAAACTGGAATGCTCTGGTCTCTGGCTTTGTAAGTGCTTTAATTGTTTTAATTTTATTTCATGTTCAAAGGAGAATCCAAAGGAGCACATTCAAGCTCTAATTCTTACAAATGGGGAATTAGAGACGGGTCATCTCTGAGAGTCTGGCTGGTGGTTTGGTATGGAAGACATGCAGCCTACGCTTTCTGGAAAGCAGTGTTTGATACTTAAACTGAGCTCAGGGAAGTAAGGGAATAGAACTGAGTTGATACTCAAGGAAAACATGTAAACAAGCATCACTAAAGGTGCTGTCTGTTACTTTCATCATATGAAATTATGACTACCAAGATATAATTGCTGTGCTAAAATTGTTGCAGTTACACTAGTACAGTTCATACTGCAGTCACAAGTGTAATGGTATTGCTTGAAGGTGTAATGGGGCATCCTGCTTTGCCTCCTACTTTGCTAATGAATCCACTCCCCAGATTCTTTGTCGTGTGTTACAGTGTACCTGATAATTGGGTTAAATATATTATGTCATGTGAGCTCAAGAGCTGCAAAGAACGTTTCTAAGTTTCTTCTACAAGTTCTGCTTTCTTATTTAAAAAGTGTTGGTGATTTTAGGTGAAAGGCAGGTAGCTTTTTAACATAAGGAAAGCTTTCAAATTTCATGTTTATTTGCAGTCATGAGTCCCAGAAATGTATTCATTCTGTGTCAGACGATGACCCATTTTTATTGATCTAATCTGGTTTGGGTATGAATTGGCCAAGATATCTCACCCCTAACAGCCTATATTCGATCTCCTGTAAATATATGTTGCATAAATAGCACAGTGTTTATTCAGAAATTTACCTGATGAGCATTTGTTTCTCTTTTCATATTGTGGAATGTTGTAGAAAGTCACCCTTGTGATAGTGTTTTTTTCTCTTGGATCTGTATGAATCTTTTACTAGTGAGAATGATGCTTGGTTGCTCCTGCGGTGCAGTGAGTTATGATAGAATTGGGATTTAACTCTTCAAATGAGCATATAAGAAAAATCATTCTTAGTTTCTTATCATACCAAATGCGAAAAAATGCACAAACATAATAAGGCACTGATCATAAGGAATGGGATTTTTATCTTATATGGGCTGTATAAAGTGCAGATGCATGACATGTGTTAGTCATCTTGGTTTCCACTGTAGTCAGTAGGGAGAGCATGGCTCCCCTGGAGGCTAGTCCTGCTGCTTTGGAAGCTTGTGTTTAGATGGAGGCATTAACTCTTCAGGCAAATAACCGCTTTTGTCTGTATGTGATAGATGGAGGAGCCTACAAGGCTAACCTAGGCAAGAAATTTTGCTTTTCAATATCTTACGCTGAAATTTTCTCACAGAACTGTTTGCATATGCTGATATTTAAGGTCTGAGAGTTAGATGATCTGGGACTTCTTTGATTTGGCCATGTGTTGCTGTGAGTTAATGTGTGCAAGAGGTTAGGAAAGGTCATTAATAAAGAACTGCTTTTAATTCAACTAGATGCAGCTGTGTTTGCCAGGCTCTATAGATGATTTCAGAATGTGAGCAGTAAGACTGCTTGTGGAAGTAACTGTGGAGTAATGGCAGAAAAAACTGGTTCAAGGGAACTTAGCCCTGTCATCCAACTGCATTCTGTGAAAAGAAAAATGGTTAAAATGGCTGAATGATATATTTGGAGATTCAAACTGATACTAATGCACGGATTCTAGACATGAATACTACAAGTAATTTTGACAGAAACTGTCTGACCTGACGGTCTTTGTGTGGAATTAGGTTGGTGAGGTCTGATAAGAGAGACGAAACTGAGTAGAAATGTTAATGGTTTAGAAAATATTCCTGGAAGATTAGAATCAAGAGGCCGGAAAGTTTTGCAGGTCACAAGATAAGATGTAAATAGGTAAGTAGATAGAAAAGCTGATCACTTTTGTAATTCCATGAATTGAAAAATTGAATTCAGTGTGTTGTATCTTGAAATGGAAGCATTCCTTAGTGATGTTGGGACTCTGCAACAAAATATGTTTAACTGCAGTTGTACGTTGTGACTGAAGTGACAGAGCTTTAAGTTTTAAACAAGGTTTTCTTTAGGTCCAGATGAGTGTTTGGGCTGAGTCTGAAACAGCAGTACAAAATGGCTTTGCAGGGATGTTTGACAGGCTGTGCAGTTTGCTCAGCAGGCAGGCTTCAAAGATTGCTTGTCTACCTCCTCAGCAAACTCAGCTGGATACCTGAACACTCAGATGCAATGTTGCATAAACAGTGTCCGCAGTAGGAAAGATTCCGTTTTTCTAACTTAAAGAGTACAGTTTTGCTGCTCCCCGGGAGGTTGCACATCTCAGGCTGCAGGTTCCAGAACTGTGTATGGAGCAGGGGTTGAAATTTGTACCATTCTTTTACCAAAGAGGAAGTCAGGTAGGAAAGCTGTTTTCCTTCCAAAGCTGAGTTTGGGCTTCAGAACTGGCAGTGCCAAAATATGTAAAACCTCTCTTTTACCACTGCATTGGTTAATGAGGACCAACAGGGCATAGAGTTATTGCCGTATTTCTGGTGTCTTTTTTGATCAGCTTTCAAGGTTGAACTTTTAAGAAATAAAGAACATAAAATTTATGACCATAACAGGTTTTCAAGCCATATTCACATAGGGTTTGTGACTCAATCTCATCAGAAACTGATTTTAGAAAAAGACATGTGAAAAATTATACGAGTTGCATTAACCCATAATTGCTTGAGTACATGATTATGTACTTTCTCCTAATGGCTCACTTTGAGGAAGCAGTATTACTATAGGTAGAGTAGATTAATTTGTGAATGCATACATTTTAACATTTTCATAGCAGTCACCTCCAAAGCACTTCGTTCTCTGCCTCACAGGTTAATCACTTTTGCATTGGAATATTCCTGGTAGAACTGTGGTGTTTTATTCAACCTAAAATTGCATTCTTTAACAATACTTTGTCAACGTATTGCAGAGATTCCCCTCAGCTCTTGCTGTATTGAATATGGAATCTGCTCAGAAAAAGGTGCTTGTACACCTCTTGTGTCTGAGTATGGGACTTAATGTGTCTAACAGTGCTATGTCTCCAGTCCCAGGAGAGCTTCCCAGTTCAGCTTCTCCAAAGAGAAATCCACTGTCTTCATAAAAATAAATATCAGCCTGTTCTCACTGCAGGATTTGCGAGAGAAGAATCTTCCTCTAAAAGCAAGGAGGACAGGGCTGCTGGAACAGCACACCAAACAGCCAGACTGGGGTATATGGCTGCTTTGTGCCCTTCTGAAGCTTTGCCTGGCAGTAGATGTGTGTTCCTCACACATGCATTTGGGAAAAGAAGAAGTAATTACCCTTGTAGATAACCTTCAATTTCAAATGTTTGAAGTTAGAAGTCTGAAGAGAGTTTCATACACCACTGCGTATATGTGAAATGTCACTGACATATTCTATCTCTTGAATTAAGACTACATAATTTGGGATTTACTGCCTTCACTGCTGGAGGAGGAGAGTTTTGATCAAAAATGTGAGAACAATTCTCTAGCCTTGTGCAAAACATTTTATTTGCCTTCAGCCATATTCTATGATTCTCTCAGCCACATTCTTTGAAGCTCCAAAACTTGTCTTGTTTATGTTAAGAATTTTCAGCAAATTCTGCTTGCTTTCTTATTTAGCATGATTTTGTTTTTTTCCCCTTTCCTTCACCCTTTTCTTCTGTCAGTTTCCTGGGGTTTTATGGGCAAGTTTTTACAGATCAGAAAGAGAGGATTGCTCTTGTATGCTCTGTTGGTGGGTGTGCTTTGATGGGTCAGATGTCAGCTCAGGAGCAATTGATTTTCACAGGATATTAAATTGCCAATTGGATTTCGAGGTTTTCTAGTGTGTTTCTGTGAACTGTGGAAAATTATGCATTTATACATTTATATAGTGTAAATATGCTGGTTTTTATCTGGGCACAGAGTATTGCAATTGTACATCAGATTGCTGAATAAATGTTAATTAAGAGTGGTTTTGTTTGATTGGAAGCTAATATTTCACTAGAGAGTGTCTTTATGAAATTCAGAAATAATCTCAAATAGGATCAGAGCTTGTACTGTAAACATTAGGTAGTTAATGGATCTGTTTTTCATGTGCCTGTGTAAAATTGTGTCCTTGTTCCTAAATCTTTGATGTAATTTTCTCCCATTCGCAAGTATCCTTCAAAGAATGTCCTCTGCAAATTTTGCCCATCTTAGATACAATGGGAATGCATTTAATAAACCCACTCTCCCCCCTGTCTGAATTGATCTGTGTTTCCTAAATATGACAAAGGAGGTGAAATGAGAAAAGCAGCCCTGGCAAACTACTTTAAAGAGGAAAACAGGGAGGCAAGAGGAGTAAGCAGAGAACTGTTTTGCTCCTGTATGAATGAGCTGCCCATGCTGTACAATTAAAGTAGCCTCCCCTTCCCCACTTCATATTTTCAGGAAAGGATGCAGACAATCGCTTTTCTGGAGGGGACTTGTCAGAGGAAGTCTACACCTGCCTGCCCTGCAGGGAAGGATGTTCTAATTGTAAAGATGATACTCCCTGCTATGCACAGGAGGACAAGTATTTACGGCTTGCTATCATCTCATTCCAAACGCTCTGTATGCTGCTGGACTTCATAAGCATGCTGGTAGTCTACCATTTTCGCAAAGCAAAGGTAAGAAGCCTTGTTTTACTTTAATCTTCCCAATCACTGTGTGGTACAGGCTCATTTATGTTAGGTGTACAGCTTCCCATTTGGAGGACAGTCTTCTTGGGTAAGGATTACGACTGTTTCTCAGAAGGTGAGATTTCCAAACAGGACTGCTTTGCTGCAAGCACAGAGGAAATTAAATGTGATTTTTGAAAAAATGCTGAACAGTTGTCTCCCAGTGATGTCTCCATATGTTTATAGATGGTCATTAAATATCAAGGAAACCTATCATGTTTGAAGTCATTTTTGAAAGTCAGACCAATAATGCAAGTACCAAGAGGTTCATGGGATTTGTAGTCACTGCATGCTGAAAGTGTCTGCCTGCTTTACCACTGCTGGGAAGGATGTCTGGTTTCAATATATTTGTGACACTAGCTGCACAGTAATTGCACCCAAGAGAAATCTCTAAATAATTCTAGGTCCAAGGGAGTTTAAACTTGATTGTGTAGTGTTTTTTTTTCTAAAGTATGGATATATTAAGGAGAATCTGTAAACTGTTGATATTACACTTACGTAGTATCTACTAGTCCAATGAACTTTCTGCTTTTATCTCACTCAAAGTATATTTATATGTAATATCTCATGCAATCTCACTGTTGCCTCAGTAAATGCAGAATATTCTATGAAACTTTCAATTTACGAAGAAGAAATGAATGGAAGCTGGCACATGTTCACTACCTACATTTGGAAGACGTAGGCGTGCACACAATATGCTGTATTGTTGAAATTAATAGCATCCATTTTCCATAACTAGATAAGCATTTCCATTTTGGTTTTTGGAACACTTGATCCCACAGTCTTCCTAATCCTGCTCTGTCTGTGTTACAAATGTGTGGTTCATTTTGAAAGACTTTAATATCCTGGCAGGAAATCACAGAATGAACAGTGACATTCTTTTTTTTTTCTGTTCTTTTCTCCGATTCTGACAGTCTTTGCATTTAATGAATGAATCAATGAATCAAATGATTCAAATTACTGACTTAACTGTATTTATAAAGCTTTTCATTATGAAAAGTGTTTGTAGGCAGTTATTTAGTTGCCTAATGTTAACTTAGCAGTAGAATCTATCTCCAATTCTAAGACATTTTAGTCCTCATGGTAATGTTACTTGCTTTTATTGGCTGTGTAAAACAAACATCATGAAGAAGGAAGTGTTCCTTGTGAGTAAGACTTTTCTCTCTAGTTCTGCAACATGAAAACAGTAGATTACTTCATCTTCAGCTCCTGTAAGTTTGCCTTGATTTCTTTTCTCAATGATGTATCGATTGTTTTATAAGAAATTTATGAATGAAATTAGATATGTTCTTGCTCTTTCAGATGAGTATTTAGATGTGGTTTCCTGCACATGTTCACTACTTTTAAAAAATATTTAGTAAGCACACACAGAAATCTTTTTCACAAAATCTACTGATTAAGAAAGGTACTTTTTTAGTTTTGTGGCAATCAGCCATTCCTCCAAAGTAATATATGAGTAAAGAACCAGACAGGATCTCTGAACATTTAGTACCAACATAAACCAAGAAGCATATACACACCTTTCCTTGTTTCTAAAGAACTTTTCAATAGTTACAAACAAAATAAGCCTACTTTTTTTTTTTAAAGAATACTTGTTACCCTGAAAGATTTATCATGACATTTGAACAGGTGAATCAGGCATAAAACAGAATATTTACTACTGTTTTTCCCCAGAAAGAAGGGGAAATCATCATCTTTGTTTCATCAAGAACATATATGCTAGGTCTAAAACAGTTACTAAAGGATCAGCTGTTGGTAAAACATCTGTTGTTCCATTCCCAAAGATCACAGCACTGAAAATAGTGCTTGATGATTTCAACAATTACTTCCAAAGCATTATTGACAGAATATGACGATACAGTTTTCATTCTGACATGATCTTTATTAGTGACCGAGAGTGTAAAAATTATGATCTACAATCAAAATGGTTCTGTGACTGGAGGATCTTGACAAAATGAATGGTACAAATCAGCATGATGGTGACCAGCTTCTAGAAGTCAGCCAGTGCTGGAAGAGCTTCAAAGTCTTCTTAAAGATTTTCTGAATTGTCACAGAATCACAGAACTGCAGGGGTTGGAAGGGACCTCGAGAGACCATCAAGTCCAACCTGCCTGCTAAAGCTAACACTCTACTATAGGTCACACAGGTAGTTCTCCTTAGACTTCCAAAAAAACTCCTCTACAAAACTACTGAAATATTTACTGTGGAATAAGCCACTGCATACAGTAATAGTAGCAGAGGAGGAATGCAAGATAGGAAATGTGACATCCGCTCTTAAAGAGACTGCCAGTAATGATAGTGAGAGCTACAGACCAGTAGGTCCAAATTGCACACTGAGAAATTAATAGAAATGTTGATAAATGTTGAGTAAGTGTGGGATGTAGACTTCTGTGAGAACGTGATTTCCTTTTGAATGTATTTATAACTCTGTGAAGGTGGATTGTTATTAAAGATGAGAGTACTTTTTCCCAGGTCCACTGACAAAAGCTCTTAAAAATGATGATCTCAAGGGGCTTGGTGAGCTGCACTTGTAGCTATGAGAGAGGACAGAGGAAAAAGCAGTGCAGCAGATGTGGTTTAGAATCATTTAAGGTGGGGCGATGGTGACGTGTAAGCATATAGTCCTTGTAGTTATATCTTAGACAGAACAGTGAGTTCAGATCTTTCAAGAGGTTAAAAAAAAGTAAAGTGGACCTTTTACACAACTTACAATTGCTTTATGTCACCCATTGGCACAGAGTATAATGGACTCCAAAGTAGAAATCAGTCCAGAAAGAGTTTAGCAGGAATCGTGTTGGTTATTTAATAACAGTGGGTTTGGTGAAACATCTGGTTCTGGAAATCCGTACTGCTTAAATGGGAGGACAGAGCTGGAAGGACCTTCTGCTGTTCTCTATATTTAGTAATGCAGTACAAACCATGCCCCGAGATGGGACACTGTACTCTGAGTTAGAAAGCCTTTTATTTTGTTGTCAAAAAAGGAGTTGTCAAATTAGACTTCATTTCTAATCTTGAAATCATTGCAGTTACACAAATAAATTTGCACAGTTGTGTTTGGTAGATGGCAAAACGAAGTAGACAAAGGACAAATTAAGATTTAAGGCACTTGTCCGAGGCATAGGTATGGCATGCTATCACTGGCAGCACTGACCAAAATCTTGTATTGCCAACCTATAAGTGAAATTAGCGACTTGAAGTGTTAGCCAGAACTGGCAAACAGTACAAAATGGAACTACAGTAAAATACTGGGAGAAAACTCAGATTGGTGCTGAAGAATTCATTTGAGGCTTTGTCAGACACGGGTGAAAGTGACTCAGCAGCACTGAGATTAGCTCAGCAGCAATGTTACTAAACTGCAAGACTCATAAATGGAAAAAAGAACAAGTAGAAAATGTGTCCCTTCGCAGAGAGAAAAGCCAAGAGGGAGAACTCCAAAGTGGTTGAAAAAAAAGAAAAAAAAAAAAAGAAAAAATGAATGAAGGCACAAAGGAAATAGCAGAAACTAAACCACTAATGAAAAGCATATTGTTGTGAAAGACAGAGAAACATGAAAAATATAAGAGATAAAGCAGATGCTGCTGCTATAGTGGGAAAAGACAAAGCATTTCAGCAGGGGAGTAAATGGAAGAAATGTGCCAAACAAAGCCAAAAATGAGGATAACATTCACAGCTAATACAGAAAGGAGAGCAAATATGCAGATCACTTCAGAGAAATCTTTAACTATTCTAGACAACCACAATGGCAAACAGTAGTGAAAGCTGAAAAGCCTGATTATGACATTAACACAAGTTGTAAGAAGCTGAAAAACTCCCAGGAGATGAAGACTGATCAAATCCCATCAGAAATGCTGGTGGCACCTGACAACAGCAGCTTAATGACACTGAGGGATTTGTGCAATGGAGCATGGGAGAAAGAGATTTTTCCTCAACTGTAGGAACACTGAACTGTTATCTGAGTGCCCCAACAGGATGATCTTGCTGAATGCCACAGCTGGGGAGACACTGAAGAGTCTGCAAGATGATACGAAGGGAAGTAAAGTGACAGCGGATGCAGAACAAGGATCAGGCTCAACTGAGGCTTTCAGTACTTTGAATAGATTAGAAGAGTGTGCTAGCAATTGGAGAGGAGTGTATAAGCTAATAGGCTCCCCTTATTTCTTTGATTTTCAAAAGGCTTTGATAGACTGTCTGAGGGCATCTTGCAGAACATTTCAGCTCTGTGGACTTGGATCTACGTGTGCAGAGGTATAAAATGTTCTCCAAGTTTTAACAACTAATAAAATAAAATCAACTCAAGATGAGCAGTAGCAAATGTTGTTGTGTGCTACGCTGTTGTTATTGACTGGATAATGCAAAGACTGCTACTAAAATTAGGTCTAAAATGTATAAGGCTAACCTAACAAAAATAGCTGGATAAGCAAGGACAGAAATTGCTGATGTTAAAACAAAAATTCTCAAATCTGAGAAGCTGAACAGTGATTTTAAAAGAAAAATTATCAACAAAATAGGAAAAATCATCAATGTGAATAGAGTTATGTGAACTAGAGGGGAGCTCGAAAAGGGAGTAACCATCTGCAGTACTGATAAAACACAATGTGAGGGCAGCAGAGCTAGACAGCACAAGGAAGAAACAAAATGGTTAAGAAATTCTTCTATTTCAAGGTTAGAGTAGTTTTTCAAGGGCTAAAGATCTACTAAAGCCTTGGAGAGGAAGCCAGCTTCCTCATGATCAAGTTCTTCCAAAAGTACTGGACTAGAGAAAGAAGAAAAAAGTGTTCATCAGCTGTCAAACTGTCTTCGAAAGAATCTGAAAGAAGTATCTGAAAGAAAGTAACTGACCTTTGCATAGTGGCATACCCATTCAAACATGGAGCTATGAGGTAAATACAGCTGCTGTGAGGAATCATCGTTGCCTTTAAAACTGGTAAGAACCTCTACTGGAAAAGAAAACAGAGGCTGCCCTCAGTCCTGGAGTGGCAGAGAGTAACTGCTGCTTCAGCCCTGGGCATGAAGGAGAGTGTTGCACTCACTGGCCTTGGCTCACACTGGGTCTTTGCTGCCAACTCTCATTCAGAAATGCCTCAGAGAAGATGCATGGAAGACAAGCTGCCATAATCTGTCCTTGCTATTCACTGCTGCGCTGCTGGTTTCTGTGTGGATAGGGGAACCGTGGGCATTCGGGAGGAGACCTTTTCTAGTTTTGCTCTTTCTACATTCCTAACATGTAAGTGGACCTGTTAAAATTGCTGCAGCCAGCACATTTGGAAAGACTGGTTTTGGATCTTACAAGTAATATGAAATTGTTTAGAAGAGATTATTCAGAACAGCAGTTTGGAATGATATTTTTATGTGGCATTAATGATACAGGACAGCTGTAGGTCACATTGAAATGAAGGACTCTGCCCCATTCAAAACCATGACCGCTCCCAAATAATAGAAATTTATAATTAAAACACTTTTTATTGAATTATTTTTTGTTTCCCATTTATGTGGACTGAAAGAATAAATTTTAAAAAAGCACTTTTAATGGGAGGAGAAAAAAATGTGCAGCATAGATGGAATGCTGATCAAATGAAAACTTGCAGTTAACAAGACCACACTGCTAATAATCAACAAGCTTCGATAATTTTATCTCTCTTGGGGGAGCTGTGGCAAATGACAGCAACTGAATGTCCATTATGTCATTTTTACGCTTTGTTTTTATTCCAGTTTCCAGTGATTGGAGTTTAGGAGGACTAGATTTCGTATTACTGCTTTCCCATTCCTATTTTTCCTCCAGTGTAAATCCATTTAAATGTTCTGCTAAATATGATTTAAAAACCATGAAGATAGGCCTTAAATAACGCCCTTTTAAAAACTGCATGAAATGCCACATAGATGGAAAGAGAACATGTAAATGAATGCTGTAATTCCCCTTCCTGAGAAATCAAGAATTTCTTTTCCCCTTTACTGCAATTATGATAGGATGCAGTAATTCAGATTGAGATAATCACAAGCTATTGATGTGTGATACATCTTTAAATATTAAAGCATGCTGGCTTTGCAAACATACCTTTTTCTCTAATGTAAATCAACCAATCGTTCCTCTTTTTTAACTCTGCAGTGGCATCTTGAAGTGCTTTTGCCTGGATGCCTTTCATCTTTGGTGAACATTCTGCTTTTTTCTCCCTAGACACCAATTTCTGACATTTCCGCTCAAGTGGAAACTTGATAGAGGGAAAAGATGTTCTGCAGTTGGAGCAGCTGCCTTTGCATACTGTGCTGGTGGGCATACCTGACAGTTCTCAGCACATACAGGCCCTGTGCATTTTTTCTTTATCACATCTTCGAGTGAATACGTACTTTCTTGTGATTTCTCAGGGAAGTTCATTGTAGTCTTGAGTATTCAGCTTTAAAGGCATTGATGGTGTTATTTTCAAAATAGCTATGGCTTTTAGTGGAATTCTCATATTCTTTATTCATAAAACAGAAATCATAAAATGTCCTTTCCTATTTTTCTGCATAGTTAAGATATGCCTGTAGGGATGCTGTACCTTTTTTAACTCTCACATAAATTATTGCAGAATGCCATATTGAAAAGATAAGTGTGCAGGCTGCTAGCCTGTGTTAGCCTGTGTTAGTTGAAAATCAGAAATGATGTACTGCCTGCTGGAGCTCCCACAGACAGTGAATGTTGGGAGGCATGGCTGCGGCAGTTGTTATTGCCCTGTGTTGTGTCATTCACTTCAAAAGGACAGAGGTTTCAAATCTGCATCTATTTGCGTTCTAATACATGGTTTAGGGGAATTAAGTGTTTGTGAATACAAAAATGCACCTATTTCCACTTCATGCACAGAAGGCTCCAGGTCACACTGACATGTGAAGAAAATGAAGATCTTAAGTATTGATTGTTTCCAGTCCTTTCTTCTAAGGAAAAGATAATGAGAAAGAGCAAGGCTCACCACAAAATTAGAATTGCAGGCGTTGGACGGGACTTCTGGGGATTATGAAGTTCAGCCCCTCTGCTAAAGCAGGTTCCTTACAGTAGGAGCATGTCTAGGCAGTTCAGAAATGCATCCAGGTAGGTTTTGAGTATCTCCAGAGAAGGAGACTCCACAAGTTCTCTGGGCAGCATATTCTGGTGCTTTGTCATCTTCACTGTAAAGAACTTTTTTCTCATGTTTGTACAGAGCTTCCTGTGTTGCAGTTTTTGCCTGTTGCCCCTTGTCCTGTCACTGCAGGCAGGGTCAACTCTAACGGACAAGGCAGATCTTGAAAAATACTTTTTTTATTAAAAAAAAAAAAAAAAAAAAGCTCTAATGATCCAAAACCCACAATCTTCTCTTTATATCTTCATATTAAGCCAGTTTTTGTCTCGACAAGGTGAATAGTACATCTCAGGGGCCATCCAGAATGCATGGAAAGATTATAGGGCAGTATGCTGCCTTTGAAATGGCGGGAATTGGCAGTAGAGTATGACACATTTGCTCCACTTTGGTTTTCTGAGTGATCCCTGACCTATAGCTTCTTAGACTTAATGTCTTACTGTTCAGAACCTTGCAGTCTGAGAATCCTTGTTGCTTTCTGTTCCACTAATGTTCCACAAAGCTCTGCAGCATTGATATCATTGATATCCACTGTTAAAGTGAATGGAGCTGTTAAGAGCACTTCCATAGCAGCGTGCTGGCTGGGAAGATGGGGAGGGAGACAAGGCTGTGGTAGCCTTGAATGCTAATCTAAGTTTAATTGTATTATGTAACAATTTCACTTTTAAAGTAAATGTGAAATAACTATAATTTAATCCTTGGATTTCAGAATGTATTTCCCAGCAACAACAAAAATTATATCATAAGATTATGTCACCAAAGCAGTTTTGGAGCTAGAAATTAAACTAGACGGAGGAAATTGCTAGGTCTTTTGTTCATCTGTCTTTGGTTCTTGATGACTCTTGCATATTTGTCCCTCTCAGGGAAGCTGAGTAAACTGGATGGACTGTCACACAAGGATAAGCTTTCGCCACTGATTCTTTGATGGAATAATCTCAGGGTAGTTGCATTTACCTGAAATTTCATTTGGACTTGTGAACAGACATTTATGGATTTGTTGGGAGTAGACTTCCTGTTGTGTCAGCAGAGTAACTATGACATGATTTATTTATCCTGCTATTTGTCTTGGAATTATATGCTGCTGTGAACGTTTCTTGTTCAATCAGTAGCAATAACAAAGTCCCTAGTGACATGTACAAAGACTCTGGCATGCCTCCTTTCCAAGAGCAGACTTTTGTCTGAGCTAGGACTTCTTTTTGTTAGAACCACCATAGTGTAGGCTCAGAAGAACTATTCCAAGTATGAGCTCATCTTGTAGGGGAGGGACTTTTCAACCTGCTAGTCTTTCTAGTTTAGCAGTGGCAATTACAGACTTCATGAGGTTTTTGTCTCTGGAAGAAGATTCTGTAAGGGATTTCCTGAGCATCCGTGCCTTTGGCTGATAGAGAGGGCAGAGGTTTGGAGACTATATTTAACTGCAGTCACCACAGATCATTCAGACTAAAACATATGCCTGTTCTTTATTCTGTTCATCATTACTTTATGTAAAAGCAAAATGTTCAGAGATCTCAAGCAGTGACTTTTCTTTAGGACTTTGTGTTGTGAACACAGTCAGATTACTTTCTGCTTCTCCTATTCCTTCCCTCTATCTGGAATAAAATTTTTATGTTTTCCTCTGACAACTTCTCATCAGTATCAGGATAATTGAAAAGAAACCTTGATTTCCTCCCAGTTCCCTCAAAGGTGTCCCAGGTACTGCTTCCTTAGTTACTGTAGCAACCCCCTTGTTATCCAGCATCTTGCTGGACTCACTTTGTCTCCAGCTATGTCTAGGTCTTAACTGAGGTCTTTCTGAGGTCCCGTGTATGTATGTGTCTTTTGTCAGCCCACAGAGCTCAGATCCTTGCCTCAGCTTGCTTTCTTGTGTCTTAGCTACTGCAGTGTCCTTTGAATTGGTCTTGGCAAATGCAGTCATGGCCTGCTTATATCTGTTCATTATGATGCTACAAGCAAGTTTCTGTCCTGCTGCTTTGCATTTTCCTCATTGTATAACTCTGTGGGCAGCGTACATGAGCTTTCTGCTTTCAAGATCCCCCATGAGTTTTTCCCTCTCTACTCATGCCCTTTATTTGATGCGGAAATGCCAAAACCATCCTCCATCATCATCTTGCCACATTTTTCAAACACTTCTCCTTTATCCCTCATACTTTATCCATGCCTGGCAGGGGCTTCATGAGAGCATCCGCTGCTCTCCACGTCATGTGTTCAGATTCAGGGCCTTACAAAGTATGGTACTATGATTGGAGCACTGATAGGCAAGGAGTACTGGCTGCTCATTACAATAAGTACTGTTGCCTTGTTGCTCCGTTGTTCTTCCCATCTGTCCTTTCCCATCTGTTGTCCATTAGCTAAACTCTAATGTTGTGGAGGAAAGACAGTCTTTCTTACCTTCTCGTGCAGAGCCTACAGTAACTTAAGGCTGACTTGAGGCTGAGTCTTTCTGCCACACAGTGGCAGGAAGAATAATGAAACTATATAGAATTATAGAATGATAGAATTTCTTGGGTTGGAAGGGACCCCTAACCCACCTGTATACATGCAGCAGTTTTTCCTTTAAGGGTAAGTGTGCTTTTATTTTCATGAAAATATATAACCCCTAATCTCAGCTTTTTAGTAAGAGGTCTTTTACTATAATAAATTTTGAAGAGATGAAAAATGTCACCATTTGGGAGGTCTGCATTTCTCAAATCCAGTCATACGCTGTAAGTTTGGAGCGGTTTGGTCATTTGGTTCTCATAAAGGAAAAGTAAGTAAAATAAACTGGCATTGGATTTAAAGCCTTCAGAATTGTGAGGTTTTTTTGTTTTGTTTTTTTTTTTAAATTTAATTTAATTTAATTTAATTTGAAATTACTATAATGATCTTCATCTACAGTCCATTTGCCTTCTCAGTCATGTGAATAATGAACTTTTTTTCTCTTTATTCAATTTATTTTAACTTTTATTACATCATTCTCAGTTTCTTTCCTCAAAGATATTAAGAGCTTTGAGCCTTGCAAACGGTGTTTTTTCTCCTGTCATTTGCCATAAACTATTTCTTCCCGTGATTGAGCTACAATTTATACTGAGTTTTTAGTGAGCTGTGGTAGTGTCCGCTGTAATAGGCAATGCCGTGTTGAGTAAAAAAGCTGAAACACAATTTATGTGTTCCAACACTACTTCTAAACTGAATTAGGTGAACATGCACACTGAGCCTTACCTCCTGCTAGTGTAATACAGAGTTTTAATCCATCAGATTTTTATACATTCCATTGGTCTCTTGCTGTATCAACGCTGTATCAATGTGTCACATTTGTATCAATAATAATGTGAATCATATTCTTGAAGAGCATGATGTCATTTTGTCTTTCTTTATCTTCATTTTTGAATTAATTTAATGCAGGCTGTTTAGTGATCCAGGACTTTGATGATCGTTATCTTACATTTTCAACTTTTAAATTACTAAGGATGTGAATAAATTGAAACAGAACGTGAACATTATTTACCTCTTCACTGATTTTTCTTTTTCTGCAGATGCATTATACTTTGATGAGACCAAGGTATGCTGATTTTAGCTGAAGGAATTCCTGGTCTTACAACAAAGATGTCTGAGGGACATTAATTATTTTCACTTTAAAAGTTATTTTCCAATGATAATACTTTTTCAAGTTATCTGTACTGTAGATGGTGTACTGCAACTTACATGCAGCAGATTTTATGCTTCAAAATCAGAACAATTTCTCTCCATCATGATATATCATAGCAGATTTCATTACTCATATAACAGAAAGGAACAAGGACCACATGAATTGGAAAATAAAGTATTTGGGGATTTCTTGGTTGCCTGACATCTTGTGCACTTTTAATGAAATTGGTTTCTGATTGATGGCTGCTTGACCTTTTGCTTTTCTTGTTTTTTTTTTTTTTTTTCTTCTAAGTAAAAAGTAAATTTAATAATTATGTTCTATTTGGGTTCAGCTGTAACTAGCAATAGGAAAAAAAAAATGACCTCTGCATAAGTATTTTTTAAAGCGTAGTGAAAAAAACATGAGGATTGTATTTATTTAATTTAGGAATATTGCACAAAACTGCAAATGCCAGAAGATTCTGACAACTTGCCAATACAGCTTAAGTGGAAAAATGTAACTGTGAGCCTATCTTTGGAAATTTGGCCTTTGCTGTGATATTTACTGTATTTGCAATCCATATTCAATTAGGAGATTATTTCTCAAAGAGAACAATTGTCATAAAAAGTGCCTGTCAGTTTGTAAAGAGGCTGAGGGCATGGAATTTCACACTGAATATTTTGCAAAGAAATCTCCAAAAGAGATGCAACCATTTCTACCTTGAAGTGAAAAGCATTTTCTGCAGCTACTTGTGAATGAGTTGCTTGAATTTTGTAAGACAGTCAGCGATAATGAAGTTAGGCTTGTTAAGGCAATTGAAAATTCCCTTTTACTGAGTAGCAGTTCTAATCATTCCTTGAATTTATCACAAAGGAAATAAAAACAATGGTTTACTTTCCTGCTTACTTTGACTGACTTTGTACCCTGACATTTGTAAATTCAGTGCTAATTGTGGCTGCTGCATTTTCTGCATTACTTACTCTGCCAAGAATTGTAATGCAGTGTATTTTATTCCTTTTTATCCATCATTTTAGCTTTTTGCTTTGTTACACTTGATGCAACTTGGCCAGTTATGCTTTTTTGTTTGGTTGTTTTTTTATTTCCTTGTGCCAGTAATTGTTAAGCATTTGTTTATGACCCTCTAGCAATACCCAAGAGGCACAAAGGACTTTACTAATGTGAATTGCTGTAGAAATTGTGTTACTTTCTGAGATCTGGAGATAGGGAATTATTATTTATCTCAAACATTACTGACGTTCTCTACATAGACTGAAGACTGAGCAAATTCAAAGGCATAGAGCAGCCCTTGACTAAAAAAATAATGGTTTTTGCAGCTTTGTTCAGGAAAATGTACTCTGCTAAAGCATATTGGTAGGGGAGAAACAGAAGGGAGTTCTGGGAATGCGTGGTTTGTGCTGACTAGGAGGTACCCACCGGCTCATTAGTTTCACCATCTGCAGTAAATTTCTAAGTTAAGAGGTAGACTTGCAATAGTGTACATGGAATTGAGGAATAGTTACTTCCTACATTAGAGAAAGATTTGGGAGCAAACCAAAAAGTGCAGTAGCACTGAAACACTGCATTCGAATTGTTGTGATCTAAATGTGATCTGCCTTTCATGCTACTCTCTAATGATGTCTCCAGTGAGTTAGAATATGTATTTGCTCCCCAGCCTTTGTAATTATCACTTCAGTTTTCCTCCCTCTGTTTTGGTCAGTTTCTTTATCAGGCAGATGCAGATCCTACTTGGAACAGAGAGCAAAACTCCATTTTTATTGCTTCAAACAATACAGTTCCGGCTCCTTCAGATCCAAGATTGGAAGCAGCAATCAGCTAGAAAACATTGCTGAAACCCAGTCTTAAAGTGCGATTGGTGGTGATCTATGCCTTGTCTTGTTATCATTTTCTTAAGAAATGCATGATCATATGTTTGTCTCCAAGTCTTTATCTGGAGAAGTAGGCTGGCTGAAAAATAGTAGGCAGTTCCAGTGGAATATGAGCCAGTGGTGAGCTCTCCTCACAATTCAGGAAAACCATATACCAGAAAGCAGAAGCACAGCCAGGAGGCGAAATAAAGTTTGTTAGTCCTCTCTGTTCTGTGGGACTGCTCCTAGAATACTGAGTCCAGTTCTGAACTTTAGGGAAACACGCTATAGCCTATAAAGCTATAGATGTCACACTCATAACGGAATCAGAATGATCTACATGCTAATCATCTGCGTGCCACTGAAGTAGTTGAACCTCAGTCATGTTATTTTTTTGTGCACTGAGTGGTCATGGTCTGCTGTATATTTCCATGACGTGTTGGGATTTTACCCATTATTTTACTAAAAGCGTATGAAAAGAATCTAATATATTCCACTTGAGCGTGCTCTTTCTCTTTCATGCTTTCTTTTTCTGTGCAAGTCTTCAGTTCTCAAAGCATGTTGTAGCCCTGGTCCTGCTGGCTTCGATTAGTTCTGTGAGTTACTTTGTACTAAAGGTACTGTTGGGATCCTTCTGTCTCAGCCGGACTGCATTCCTGATTGCTTCACAGAACGCCACAAAACTCTGATGAATAGTTTGCTTTCTGTAACAACATTTTTGGTTTGTTTTTATTAATGAGAAAAAGATACATGAGAAAGCTTACAAGTATCTATGTTTTTGTAATAAACAGTGAGTAAAGCTTTCTGTAAAAGAACTACTCCAGAAAGACAGCTATGTTTGCTTCAGAGGAGAACAGAAGTAGTGTGCCAGCCTTTAATCCTGGTCTTTCCAATTCAGAATGGTGAATTGTCTCTGACTATCCTTGTGTTTGGACTCCCCCCCAACCCAGGAGGGCCCCCTTCTCACTGGCTTAGACCTCAGCAACATGACTTTGCTATTCCTGCCCTTGACCTAGGCTCTGTCTCCGCTCTATTGCAGCATCTTGATAGACCAGCTGAAAGTATCTGCCATGGAGTGACCTTGACTCATTGTCTACAAAGACAGTTTCATTGCAGCTATTCTTGAACTTGTTTATACAAGAAACATGCTACATCGTGTGGCATGACATCACTTGGCATGACTGAGCAGCCTGGGTTGCAGAGTTGTAGTCAAATCCTGAATCTCACATAGGTGTGATAACCAACCTCTGAGCTGTTCATGACCTGGAATGTATCTTGCTTTTGTGAATATTTTTAACTTTTTAACTACTTTAAATCATCAGTCATGTAATTCTGAGTAGACACTGAGGGGCAAATGGTCAGTAGCATTTCAGCTGTTCATAGCTACATCCCTGAGCTCAAGAACTGGCAACACTTCTTGTCTTGTCCTCTTGGAGCTGGAGAGCCAATCCATCCTGCAGGGGTTGTGTAATGTGAGGGTATGTCATCAGTTCTGAGCCTGCGCTGCTGCCCAAGTCACACAGTCAGATTTTCTGCAGACGCCTCTTGGAGTATTTAACCTGCAGATGCAAAACATATTACTGTGCGTAGTGTTTTTCTGTGTAGATCTAACATGACATAGTGATTCAGAAGTTAAGAAGCCGACCAACCAGGGGCCTGTATGTCCTCACACTACTTTGTTACTGGCTAGAATTTACTAACATGTACTTAACTCAGTCTTGCATTTTTCCAGCTGGTTCTTTTGATAGCTCCACATGAAACAACTGATGCCAGTTTGCTTACACTTCTCACATGGTTGAGAACTTGCATTAGATTTGCTGGAATTATGTCATTGTTCATTGCAGAAATTGAGGATGGTAGCTGCTCTCCAAGAAACTTCATCTCACGATGAAAAAGAAGCCAATACATACCTAGTTTTCACCTTTATCATAATGCATGCCATACTATTTTAATTGCATCCTTCTTGTTTTCACTGTTGCTGGATGAAGGCCGGATTGCAGATAATTTCTAGTTCAGTCAACCTCATTCTTAAAATAAGACTTAAAATAACATCTTTTTTTTTTTATCATGAATATCTCAATTAAAAAGCAAACAAATGTGAAGAATGTGGAAAATCACTGATAGTAAGTATAAAAATTTCTATGATGTTAGAAGTAAAATATATTTCAGTGTAACTTATGTGTCAGCAATATGCAACCATTGAGATGGGGAAAAAACAGAAAGGACAAATTTTCTGATGCAAATAAGTAAACACGGGAAATGAGCAAACAAGCTAAACAGCAAATAAACAAACTGTACAGAAGGTGGACAGCCAGAGAAATAAATAAAAATACAATAACAAACAAACAGCAAAATAAATGCCAACAAGCAAACAAACAAGCAACTGATAAGGAAGAGAAAAAGAAATGAAGCTGATGTTACATGCAAGTGGAAGAAAATTCCACTGGACTTTGTCCTAAAGTGCCCTGAAGTCTGGGAGGTTTTTAATTGTGCAGATGGCATAGGTGGAGAGCGAATGGTGGAGGCTATGGAATGCCATTTAGTTCCATTCTTTAATTTGCTTCCTTTAAAGTTTTCTTCCATGACTTGTGTGACCATACTTGCTGCTGTGTATGTTTTAGAGTTCTATAGAAACAAGTATTTGTGGTGCTGCCTATAGCCGTGCCTTTGGTGCCAGTGTTTGCAAAGTTACTGGGGGCAAATTTTAATCTTTTCTAAACTTTCTAATCTTTTTTTCTTGTGTGCTGCACAGAAGTTTTATGTCTTGCTCATGCTGAAGTTGCACATTAATTAGAAATGCCAGCTAACCATACTATCATTTATAGTTTATAAAAATATATGCAATTTCTGTTCTACATGCTATAGCAGTGTGCATGATTCATTCGCCACAAACATTCAAGCTGTAAACTGAGTCATTCTTAATTAAATAACCTGAAAATGTTTTATTTAATGGCTTCATAACTGGCACCTGAACATTCACTTCCAGCTTTTTGCTGTTGTATCAGAAGTGTCTGCAGAAATCAATCTTGAAAAGTCATATACATGTATTGATTTTTATTTTGCCATCTGAATAAGTTGAGTGCATTTGAATACATAAACGAGAATACATATCATGGAATACATAAGCAATTTTACTACATCAGCCATAAAAGACAGTATATTCCCTTCAGCTCTTTGTTTACTGTTTTGAGATGCTTATAACAACTTAATGTCTTGCGAATACGGAATCAGTGTGTTTTGTTTGGGGCATTTTTTGTCTGATGATATATGTGCTTTGTGTATGTCTGTGGTACATACCAGTAGATGAAATAAGGCAGGACAGTGCTTCCACGTGGAGAAATGCAGTATGGGAATGCTGGACCATTTTCCCATTAGGAGACTTGTGGCTGAGGCTCCCCATGTATCCAAATTCCATGGAGTTCTAACTGAGTTGAATTAATTTTGTATGTCATTGAACAGTTGAAATATGTGAGCCTAAAAAACCTGACATTGGCGTTTCAGTTTCCCACTGTCTAGCTCTTTGCATTTGGGATTTTGCTTACAGATTATCCAATATCATAATATAGTCATTGAGAAGGGAAAAGAAAACAGACTTCAGTTTTGGTTTTTGTAGCAAATGCCTTGAATTACAGGAGCCCAGTGATGAAAGTGCACGCATGAACTCTGCTTGTGGATTGGTTTTCACATTTCAGTAATTGCTATGGCAGGCATTGCACCTTGTTGGGAGATACAATTATAGTAGTTCAGCTATTTGGTAGTGCTTCTCTTTGTTTTGCTTTGCTTTCTAAAGAAACATTTCATGGAAGCACGTACCTTCTAATAAAATTTTGCTAGAAGTATTTAGGTCTCAGGTGCAGAGTGTAATTTTAGAGTGAGGTAACAGAATAATTTTGTAATCCTTACTGTGAAACTCACAATGTGAAAGTTCAAGGTAAAGACCTACACAGAAAAATCAAAGAATTGGAAAAATCCAGAAAAGAGAATCCATAATACATTTCAAATGCATGAATAATGCCTGTGAAAAATAAGGAAATAACTTGTATGCACATGGCTGACAGAACTAGAAATAGTGAATTAAAGATGCACTACAGGAAGTATAAGAGACATTAGGCAGAACTTTCTAATAGTGGGGAATAAAGAGCGGGAAATGAGGTTGACTGAACTAGGAATTATTCCCCTCTCATGCAGAGGGGAATAATTTGCATCAGAAATTAGGAAAACAGAACAAGGCACTGTTACTCAGGGGGGATACAAAAATCTCGTGGTCTCTTTTCTTTTTTATCCTGAGCACTGAATATATGTGCAAGTCTTACATTACACTGTCGCAGAAGGAAAAAGTCAAAAGAACTTTAAATCTTTAGTCTGTGTTGTGTTTCTAAGCCTTCTGAAAATAAACATTTCAGCGTGCTTTTCATAAGCTGTTTCCTAATGCAGTGTGCAAACACAATTCAGTGCTAACTTCATACAGAGCACAAACATCAGCACCCTAGATCACGGGCATGGATGATATGACAGAGTACCTTCAGAAAAAGAACCTGTCCTATTCCATGGGAGGATTACAGCTGAGCTGTATTCTGAAAGGAACTGGCTTAAAATGGTCCTCACTTTCTGGTACTTGACCCAAATTTAACTCTCAGCAAGGTGGGAGATCAGACCACTGGTGTCTGTGCCAATGTGCCGGTGTTACACGACCTTCCCTGCTAAATATCACTGTTGCTGGTATAACAGTCTAATATTAGTAAGGGTCTCTGAGAATTTTCTCCTGATCTTTCATCATACATTTGATATGTCAGACCTGTAAAAGTCAAAAGACACTGACCAGTCAAAAAAGTTAATGCTGAAATATGAAATCAGGTTACACTGAAAAGATCCATCTATAAAATTCCACCATTTTTGCAAGTGGAAACTGTACCCTGTGGGACCAAAAATGCATCTGTGAATCCATTCAGACAGAGATCGTTTTTTTAATGATTGCCTTACTAATGAAAGATAAACTTCTCTCATCCAAACTCATTAGAGTGATTACCACAGACCATTGATTCCAGTCCATGAGAGGATTTTATGATGTGAAATAAGGGGATTTTTCAAAAGATTTTTGGCAAAGCCTCTTTTGCTGTCCTATCTGACTGTATTGCTTGCAGTTAGGAGAGCAATGCCTTAGTCCAAAATAATGGATGAAACACTGTCTCAGAGGAAGGAAAGAAATGGAAAGCGGTGTCGATGTTTTGTCTTTTAGATAAGGTACAGATGCGCCATACATAAATCATCAATGGAGCAAACTTTATATTAAGGAAAAGAATTGATTTTTTTATTTTAAAATGGAATAAAACTATGATGGAGACTGCATTAGAATCAGTGAGGAAGTGGCACTATATTTTATAATCCTGACAAGTTAATGACTGAACATATACATCTTTGTATAAAATTCCAGGAAAGATGAAGGTGCTTTCAATCTAAGAGCACAATCTGTATTCAATAAAATTGTAGATTATTCATACATACTGTGAAAGCTGAATCATTAATATTAAATAGGTAGGTCAGAGCGTTCAGAGGACTTCTTAGCATTTAAATAGTACAGAAAAAAATGTGCTGTTAAATTCATATCTGTTATTCCCATGATTTGTAGTTTCTCACATCTGAGAGCCATTTTAGCAGTTTCAAAATGTATCCATGTAATGTGTTGAATAGGAATTTTCTAATATTCCGTATTTTTGTTTGTTTGTTTTGTTTTCTAGAGTATAAGAGCTTCAGGTCTGGTGCTGTTGGAAACCATTCTTTTTGGATCACTTCTTCTATACTTTCCGGTAAGCCAAATTGCATCTTTTTTGAAAACTTAGGTATTTGTATTTGTCAGCAATTTAAGAAAATGCTTGAATCATATTGGTGACAAAAGTGATTATCAAAACTGTTACTGTAATGACTAGCCTAATATGATTAACAAAATTTGCCATGTTCTGTAAATATTCTTAAGAATGCTTGAATGTTTTATTGTCTTTATAGAAATTCTCCATCTCCAGCTTAAGAAATATTTCAGTATATTTACTTGGAAATTTTACAGTGTTCTGAGTCAAACTGAGTTTTAGCCTTGAAAGAAGATACCTCTCTATGCTCTGCTTAGAGAAAGTTGTGCAGGGTATGTAAAGTGTGCACAGAAATTCGTACCATACAGCAAAAAGTGAGGAATTTACTTTTCATGGCAGCCCCAGCTTGCTTTTCTAGAGAATCAGGAGCCACATAGTGTCTTCTCAAGGCAGAGGCTTTATCATAACCAGCCAGCATTTGTACGATGTTGGCTTCAGTTCAAGAGCCTTGCCATGTCTCACATTGTGCTGTGTCTACAGTATGCTCACCAGTGACCGATTCTTCAGCATCTTTCCCAGTTCTTGTTTTGAACTCTAACTTTTGTATTCCAGAAAGAGCAAATGTCCTTTGGTGACTGACCATCTTTCGGAGCTCAGTGTCAGGGATGCTTAGGTACTGGTAGTAAAGAAAGAGTTCTCTATCAGCAGCCAACTTGAAGAGAAAGGATACTGTTAGGTGCAAGAGACGGCTGTCCATGATCGTTAAATGCAGAGGGAAGACAATGGAGCTGGGTGGGGGAATTAGCAGATTGAAGCGTCCCGCAGCTTTTCACTAATGTTTAAACATTTCCTCCTTTTTTCACTTACGTGGACAATGTAAGATGTGCAGCAAGTACAAAATGATGATTGGACACTTTATGAGGAAAACCATTCTCTTGAAAAATCCCGATGATCCTGCCTCCCAGTTGGGATATAGATACCTGGTGGGACCTTGTCCCTCTCTGCATCTCATATGATATAAAAATGTTCTCTGAGGACACATTCTGTTAGATGCTGAAAAGCAAAGGATACACCTGACTTCCCTGTAACAGCAGTTTTGTGTTCCCACAGTATTTGGTGGGGTTCTTTTTCATACGTGGGTAATTACTTATTGGGTGATTATTCCTAAATTTTATCATTTTGATTTAAAGGTTTAAGTGGAGGGACTTAGTGTGGTAATGAAGCTCATATAAATAATCTGGTGGAAATTAATCTATTTCACCATCTTCAAGAATATATTCAGTAAAAACAAAGAAAATTGGAGCTAATGTAGAAACACCAGGGTTGCAATATCACAGGTCCTCAATTCACTGGGAGTTTCCATGACTTTATGATCCAGGGCAAGAAAGTGTAACAGTAGGTGTGTACGGTGTGAGAACATATATATAACATAGCCATAGAGGTCCGTTATATCATCTTTAAGGAATGAAAAACTGCATTACCACAAGCTGTGAATTATGGGGTGTGGGTCCTTGAAATGAGAACTCTTGACATTTTGCTGTATGCGTATACTAAATGTTCTCACCTACTTCTTGTTCGGAAAAGGAGCACAGAACAGAGCAAGATAGAATGGGAAAGAAAACTTGAGCTCTAAACTGAGTTTTGTTTGTGCTTGTTTGGGAGTATTCTGCTTCTCTGTGATGTTGTTTAAAAACATAATTGTGTGCACACAGAGGTAGAGTTTTTTAGCTATGTGAATTGATTTTATGATAGAGGAAAACATGCTTTAAGACAATCTGATTCAGCGTGGGCCAGCAGTGTGCCCTGGCAGACAAGGAACAAACTGCATGTTGGGGTGCATTGTTCAGAGCATGACCAGCTGGTCAAAATAGGTGATTATCTTGCTATTATTTAGCATCAGTGTGGCCTGGAGTATTGTGTGCAGTTCTGGACTCTATGATATTACAACCACATTAAAATGCTTGAAAGCATTGAGAAGAGGGCACCAAAGCTGGTAACAGGGCTGGAAGGCATGTCTTGTGGGAAGGGGATGAGGCTACTTCTTTCACTGGAGAAAGAGGAGGTCAGGAGGCAACCTCCCTGCTCTCTGCAGCAGTGTGAGGAAGGGAAGCAGAAAGAAGTGCCAGCTTCTACTCCTGATGACCAGTGGCATGGTGGGAATGGCACGAAATTGCACCATGGAGGGTTAGATTGGACACTGGGAGAATTCCTTTATCCTGATGATGGTCAAACTCTGCAACAGGCTTTCCAGAGGTGGTTGATGTCCCTTGCCTGTCATTGATCAGGAGACATTTGGATAATGCCTTCAATAATATGCTTCAGCTTTTGGTCAGCCCTGAAGTTGGACTCAGTGATCTTTGAAGGTTCTTTTCAATTCAACTATTCTGTTCTAATGTAACAACTTAATTAGGCAGATTCAGATAAATTTTCTGCAGCTATGATGAAATGCAATTTAAAATAGGAAATGAAGTTCATCATTTTGGGCCAGACAGCACTGCAGTATGGTGATCTTCTTTAAAATATTTTTTCCCATTTGTATCATCTCTTCTTCTACTGTATTTTGGAAGGCAAAACTGAAAAACTTAACTTTCACGCTCAACTAAGTGCAGATTACAAAGCTTGCCTCAGTGCATCTATGGTGTTATAAGAATAAAATGTCAGAAATTCATCTCTAAAGGTTGAAAAATAGATTTATATAATCTATTTAAGGATTCAATGCAATATTACATTCTGATTTAAAAATTAAAAATTCTCCTTAGACTTTCTCAACACTGCTCAAGTCTTTTGCATCTTTACTTTCCACTCCCTGTGCTTTCCCAGCGCTGGCTTTTATTGTATTTATTCACCCAGTCTGCCTTGGATTGTTCTGAGAGCCTTCACCATACCAATTCTGCTGTGTCCAGAAAAGCTTTATTGCATCTATGACTTTCCCTACCCTCCAATTAAATGGAAACCAAAACCTACTTTGTTGCATTGCTTAATTTCTTCAACTAATTGTCATTGTTTTCATGTCTACATGCTGTAATCTATTCATAGTGTAGTGCCATTAATTGAAAAATAATATCACCAGCCAGCTGCCTTTGGGGAGAAAAACAGCTGTTATAATACCCTTCTAACAAACAGAAAATTCTAATGATGATCTCCACCAAAATTTATTTTTCAAATTCTGCTATATTGATAACAACACACAGATTTCTCCTGAATTATAACAAGGCAGAGGAGCTTTGTCTATTAAAAATGCATAGTTTTTACACAGCAATTGCTGGGCAGCTGTCGTTTCTGAGCCTCTCATTTCATGTGTTTTCTCCTGTTTTCTCCTGTTTTTAAATAAGTTTTGTTATTTATATACATTAACTATGGTATATATTTTAGGAAAGCTGCTTTGAAAGTAATGCCTCCTCTTTTATTATGTTGGCCTACATTGTCAGAGGCAGATGTTAGTGGTATGGTAGTAGAGGTGGAACCTTCCAACACATATGCTGTTAAACTTGTTGCTGTATGACAGATAGCAGCAGAGAGGCAGTCTGACAGAACGATATCTGACACAGAAGTGCAGATGAAGCAAAGATATGGAATTTAATTCCTCCATGCAGAAAAAATGGCACCCATAGACATTCCTTGACACTTGCTGAACACTGATGGAGACCAACGAGTGTATGTGAGCACAGTGAGGTGGTGTGTTCCAGCAGTGGCAACAGTGACCATGGGTTACCTCTGCTGGTGCAGGTTTTGACAAGCATGGCTTGCAGGCTCTTGTTTATCACTGGCCAAAACCCGTAGCTAATGGTGGTGTGTATGCTGAAAAATAGTATTTTATAGCTGATAACTTGCTCTGTCAGAGTTACTGTGCTTTTCATATCTGTTATAGCTTCTATGAAAATAAATAGGAGGTTACTTTTGATGCGACCTATGTATATGCAGCCTGAGAGTGCAGTCAGTGCAGCCCAGGCAAGCCAAAAGGTTGGACATGCTTTAGACCTTTACTAACTTCCTTTCTTGCTTGTACTGTAACACATCTTGCATTGATGCAGGATTGAAAACTTTTCATGTTGCGAAGACCTTCATCAAACACACAATAGAGTATAAACATTGTAATAGAGTAGCTGATTAATTCCATTGGGGTTGAGATCTCAGCTGATTTTAGAAAACATTTGGAAAACAGGAAATTCTGTTTAGATACCATGAAAGATTTTATTTATCAGAGCAGGTTGCTGACATCAGCTTTGGAGTCTCCTGCCTTGGAATAGTCACAGACGTGGGCAACCTTACCTCATTAGACCTGCTTGGAGAAGGGGTTTAGACTAGGTGACTTCTGGAAGTCCCTTGCAACCTAAATTATGTTATGATTCTTTGTTTCTTATGTGCGTATCCAAACCTGAAGAAGTCATCAATGTTTACCAAATAATTATTGACGAGATATTGGGCATTTTACAACCCATTTTAGATTTCAACCTGAACACGAGGTGACTCACGCTCTGGGCTCTGTTGATGGTAAATGTATCCTGGGGTACTGGGTGGGTTATCTGATATATTAAACATTTTCCGTACTACTAGTTTACTTCAACTGAAACTCCAGGATGCACTCTAAAATTCATGCAGTATTATGATAATTTCTAGAGCCAGTGATAAAAATTAGTGAGTACCGTGATGCGAAAGGGGCAGAGAATAATTTCTTCTCCATGCTCTTGATATAGCAGGGAAGAGGGTTAAAATAAAGTGAAAATTATGTTACACAGCGAGGTAGTTTTATAATAGTAGAATTAGTTACACTGTAAGATGGATTAGTGGAGAGGCTGTGGAGCATCTTTTTAAAAGCTGTTGGGATTTTTCCCTTCAATCTTCGCATCTTTTGGCTCAAAACATCTAAATTCTTTCTATTTCCAGCTGCCATCGGTTTTCCAAACTTCTAATTATAGCAAAGCAGTATTATTCTCAGTATATAGAAATAGCTGCAGTGCATTGAGTTGCTAACATTCATTAAGCAGTTCAGTAGTGTAACCTGGAATAATCTCATTGTGCTCAGACATCTTGTTGCATTGAGTAGGTGTTAAGATCTGTTTCAGGGACTGTTTTATTCTTTGTTTCACACTCAAGATAGAGAGACCTAGCTTTTAGGCCAATGAGACCAAATAAAAAGTAGGGTGTAGCAGAACATAGATATGGTCTAGGCTTTTTTCCCTTCAGTCTTCCATATATATGTTAGAACAGGAGAGGTGAGCCTTGAACACTGTGGTAGCTCCATTAGTCATAGCCCTGAGTAGAGCAACAAGGTCACAAGAGAACTTAGATTTTGGCATTAATGAATGTGAAAATGGAATAATGTGTGATGTTTTTATGCATTTGTCCCTCAAGTATGCCTGGAAGTGGCACATTGCAAGAGTTCAGTGACTGTTTATATGTTGATTTTCACTGAGGCCAACTGAAAGACATGGCTTTTTCCAACACATTTAGCAGTGCATGTACTGATGTGCTGGAGTGAATCTCAGACTTTGTGCCCCCTGTCATGCACCAGGTGTTTTAGCTTGATTATTTTTCAGTATATAGCTACATGCTCTTTACTCGTAAAGTAGTTTTTAAAACTCTTAATGATGAACGCCTTTTTCTTGTTGTTTCACATTAGCTGAAGAACAGGCCTGTGTAGAGGAGTATTCATGCCAGTGGAGACCAAGGACAGCTCTCACCTCTGAGATAATCATCACAGATTTCCACAGTATTCTAGAAAAAGTTCTTCCTGTTCTTCCTTCTGTTTAGATTATAGCAGGTTATATGTCCAGCCAGAAGAAAAGGTAGATTTTAAAGGTCATATTGCCAGGGTTTTATATATAAATTGTCTTGTTTGGGCAGAGAAGTTGGGGAACCAACCAGAGACTTATGCAACATTGTCTTTTTCAGTCAGTGTCATTGTTAGACAAATACACTTAAAGTTAACATGTGGTAGCTTTTTTGGGAGCTAGCTGACTTTGAGTGCAGCAGCCCAGACTGAGCTGGTACATTCTCCATTTTACAAGCTTTTGCTTCAGATTACAGAAAACCCATGCGCACCAAGAACACTTGTATTCTTGCTCTGCATCTCACTAAGGAAATGCTTATGACTCTTTACTTTTTAACATTTAACATTTTTTGATTTTTGAATAAATGTATTTTGAGTAGCGCAAAAACAATAATAGTTCTTTGTGATTCTGTTGTTACAAGTCGATATAGCTATCCTAAAATATCTAGTAGCTACTATCAAGGAAATAACTAGAAATGGTTGAATATATGATTATTCACATTTAAAACTGAGATTAGTTGCAACTATATGTCTCATGACCCTGATTAGATTGGTCTTTCCTTGTAAATAACAATTGTTTCATGTATTAGAAACCCAGTAGAGCAATGACACCATGCAGGTAGGAAGATGTATAGATGGAATTTAGTGAGGAGAGTGTTGTGTATTTTTGGGTTTGTCTGCGTGCTGTGTTCACAGAATACCTCAGACTGGAGGAGACTTCAAGAGGGCTGTAGTCCAATGTCCTCCTCAAAGCAGGATCAGCAGTAAGCGCAGATATTAGACAAAGTTTTAAAGGGCTTTATACAAATAGGTCTTAAAAATATCCAAGTATGGATTTCCTCACCAGGCAGCATTCAGCCTTATAGTAAATTCATGTGGTTGTAACTTTTGAATTGTGTGGTAAAATATGAGATGTCATTGGAAGATGCAGTGGGCATTATAAATGACGGACTATAGTAGGTCAGTGAAGGTAGAGGTACTGGCATTACCATTCTTTCCTATCGTAAACTCTTGTGCTCATAATTGTACTGGTTGTGGTACCAAGAGGAAACATAGGCTTCAATTCCCACAGATCCGAAAGTGCGGTACAGGATTGCAGGAGGGAAGTGTTATCTTCACTGCCTTGAAAGCTTTTTTGAGAACTGAGTTTGAAGGACACATTTGTCAGAGTCTAGGTTCACTGAATAGCCAAGTGTTTGTGTGCGTGCGAAGGGTTGAGATCCAGAGAGAAAAGGACAGAAGTTGGTGACCTGAACCAACTGGGTTTTCTTTAACCTTTGTATTTTAAATGACTGTCTTGCACTGCTGGATTGCAGTGATTCAATCTTGTCAGTCCTTCATTCATTGGAATAATTCTTGTGATCAGGGGAGTATGGCCTTTCTTCTTTACTCATAATGCCACAGTCATTCACATGAATATAGTAAGTTGCATATGGAAAAATTTCCTAAGTTAATGTCTTCACTTCAGAGTAGTATTACAAAGACATGACTGTGAAAAATTATGTACAATATTTACCCATGGCTTTTTTAGCTGGTTTTAGCCTATATAACCATATGCGCAGGTTGAAAATCTACTGCGTTGCTCTCCAAAGTGAATGCATTAGGGAGTTTGGCTAGCACTTGGGTGGGAGACCACTGTGCCATAAGCAAGCACAAAAAATTCTGAAGAATACCTGGAAAATAAAAGCCTAATTAGTGAAAGTCATCCCTTGGTTCCTTGCTTCTTTTGAATTAGAATAGCAAGCAGGAAAAAATATTATTGCAGTGTTGTGCCCTTTATTTTATTGATGGATTTTATGCCCTTTATTTTATTGATGGATCTCAGTAGAGTATAGGCTAGAAATGATAGGAACATTTATCTCAGACAAATGTATCTTGATGACCACACTCACCACTGGGCAAGTACACTGCATCAATATGTACAATGCTCAAATTTTACTTTAGTGACTTAAGCATATGAAAAATCAATACGCAAATAAAGGTTCTCATGTAATTAGTTCAAAATATAAACGTGGCAGAACATTTACAGAAAAGCTAATAAAAATGATATACCACATTTTTATTGAACTGTAAAACTGAAAGTGAGTTTTTCATATTACAGAGGTACTGGGATTGAACTGCACCAGAAAGGAAAATACTGAAGGTTGTAGTCAACATTAGATATATTCTCAACAGTACTCAGTCCTGACGTCTGTTAGTGATTTACCTTCACTAATTAGTTTAGCACCTGAGAGACTGCATGTTGGTGGGACATAAATTTCAGTCATTCTTTTTCACTTACCGGAGTGTCTTTCAGTGTCTTTTCAGTGGAAGCCTGGTACCTGCTCATACTTTTTTATATTTTTCTACAAAATGTCTTTTCTTACTGTTTATTCATGCTTTCATGCATAAGATCTAAGGAGTAACAGCTGTGGTCAAGTAAAAGTGCATTAAATTGTGCTGAACCTTCTGAATTACATGGAAGCTAGACTCTGCTCTTGCCTGTTTGTTAAGTTCAGAGGTGCTGTGATCTGCATGAACAAGAACCCAAAAGAAAATGAAAGCAGAAGCATTTCAGGTGTAAGGAGGACTTTACTTAGATAATCTAGTAGTGCCAAACTATCTTATGTGAAACTGAGTGGAGTTATAAACTCATGCCCAGTGAAGTGGGGGCATGCCTTGGGTTGGAACATGAGATTGTGATATTAAAATTAAGACACGGACTAATGCGGTGTGTACAACTGAGTGATAAAAGACAGCATTTTACCTATCTCACTGCATATCACCTGACAGTATACTCTGGGTCAGCGTAAGGCAAAGGAAAAGGGAAAAGCAGCATCTCCATCTTGAAAGGTGTTCACAGTATTACAGAATATTGCAGTAGCAGAAATGTGCATCTTTACTCGTTTTTCTCCTAGGTCCCTCTTCTTCAATGTATGTAGGATTATGTTTCTTCTAGCCATACTCTGAGTTTGTCACCTCATACAGGACAAATAATAGTTAAGGATTAGGAGAATTGAGAAATTCAATGCATTATGGTAAAGCAAGAGAGAAGTTGATGGTTTTCTGAAGAGATTGGTAAGAAGGGAGATTCCATCCGTCAAGAACGGAGACTGCCCTTATTCAGTCATTCTTCCTGCTGAGAATCTTGAAGATACAGACGATGATGTAACAGTTTTTAATATCAACTGCCAGATACTGTTAAGCAGTATCCAGTACTCAGGCAAAATAATTTGATAACTAGTGAAATCTTTCTACAGAAAAAAATATTACAGAATTATAATGGTGGTAGTGGAAAGCTTTCACTACAGTGTAGCACTGTAATTAAACATCTCACTTATAAACTCTAGGGTAAGAGATCAGTAGAATTAAAATCAATGCACCAAAACCATTTATCACCTGATGTAAATAAGAAATTAGTTTTTAACTTGTAGAGAACTGGAAATTAATATAAATGCTTACAAGAACAGAGACAAGTTTACAATGTAAAATATAAGGTATGCTATAGAGTAATCCAACCCAATCAGAAAGTACTAGTGCAGAAAATAAGCTTTATTTCCTCTAGCTATTACTGAGAATGATATAGTCATCTTTGCCATTGTTAAAAAAAATGAAAGGCAGGAGTTAGGGTAAGGTTCATCATTAAACTGAACAGATCAATTTATGAGAATGGAACAGTGAAAAGCATAGCTCCTGGGCCTAAATCTGTACCACACCAAGAAGGCAGAGGTTGGAATTCTGTTTTTAGAACTAACATTAGAACTGAGGGTGGAAAAAAAATGTTCATAAAAAAAGAGAATTAGTTGTTCTAAGAAACAGCCTGATGCTACATGACACAATCCTGAATCCTTTCAAGCCACTGTATATTAGGACCCCATAGAAAAAAAAACAATAGAATTTTCTACAAACAAAACTATTTGATTTCTTGATCCTCTTCATATATGGGACCAAGCACGGATCTGCAAATAAATGCAAGTTTTGAGGAAGCTATTAAGGAATGTTCTTTCCTTCAGAGCCAATATACAGCATACTAATCTCTTTGAAATCTGAATCCATTGTGGACTTCTTGTAGTGACATGATGTAGTTCCGTAAGATTTACATGTTTCGGGGGGAGAAAAGAAGCAAAGAGAGAAATATGTCAATTCAATCAAAGTTATCAGAAACAAACAGAAGAATTTCAAAGGCAAAATGTTTAAACCAATTCCAAGGTAATATATATGGAAAAAAGAACATAAAAAATAAGAGGATAAAATGAGACTAATTTATCACACACAAAATTGCAAGTGGAATAAAATAACACTTTTACCCAGTTCTCTCACAGTGTGTCTTTTATCAAGTTTATATTAAATTATTTCAATCATACACAAGTTTCATTATTACTTGATGTTAATTGTTAAATAAGCCAGGGTGCTGAAGCCTGAAGTGAAGCCTTACTGCATATTGTTCAATTAGTTAAAGCAATGTTATAAAGGAAAGGATGATGGTGAGAAAACAGAATAGGCAACTTTGCCTTTAAGAGTTAAAACACAATAGTCTAACACAGCAGTAGGAAAATTAATTCAGAATTGAGCAACTAAACAGTACAGAAATGAAAATAAGATAGAAGTGACACCTTGTACCTTGATGCAGTACTGACTTTTCTTTCAGCATCACAATTACATGTTGTAGAAGGTACCTGGAAAACCACAGCTTGTACATTTTGCTACTTCTTTGCTTGCATAAAATTATTTCTCACTAATCCTTGCAAACTTTCTTCACCTTTCCTGGACCTCCACTTACATAACTGTAAAAGATAAATTTTTTATTCTTTCTTTGTTCTTCCTTTATATTGATGTGTGGTTTCTCATATTTAAATTATGAACTCTTTGGTACAGGGATGTTTGGCTTAGCTGTGCCCTGCGCAGCAGGGTCCTGATCAATGAGTAAGAATTGCATTACAAACGACTGTTACTAATAATAACAATGAAAGTATTTTACAATGTTTTATTAAAGATGTAGGGAAGGACAAATATTTAAAGATAAATTTCTCATCTTTTCAAGAGTACAGTAGTATGTGATTATACTGCTACAGAAGATAGGTATGCTTTCATAGAGATCTGAGAATATTTGATTTAGGCTTGAAAAGATTAAACCATAAAAATAATAACAGAGAAAAGGTAGATTCCAGCTCCATGAGGATTGTGTGTCAGAACTTCTCCACTAATTTCTATTGAGCTGCATCCAACATACACAGTGAGAAGTTGGATGGAGTAGAATGGATGAGAAGTAGTGCTGTAAGGAGTTAGTTACATACTAGATTAGCAAGGTTTTGTGAGCAACAGCATTGTGTAAATCTTGAAATTAATGTTTTCCTTCAGATGTTTTAGCTCTCTTGGCAGATAGGACTATCAGTTTCTTGTCTTTTTTCCTCTGATGTATTGCAGACAGTAGGAAGTCCCTACTCTGTACATCCTGTGTGAGATTGGTTAATGAGTAGTAAGAAAGGCAGTAAGCAAAAAGCAAAATACAGCTAGGTAGTTATTTGGAGTACCTGTGAACGGTGTGTTCCTTGGATGTGCTGAAATCCCTGTGCAGTGTGAAAGAGTAACAAGGTATGAATTTGTCGTAAGAAACCATAGCCTCTTCTACCACAACAGCTGAGTTCCAGTAAGGCAGCAGCATGCTTCTGATACTGTTTGAGAATGTTTTGCAACCAGTTGAGGATCTATTTTGTGGTGTGTATGAAGTTCATTGCAGAAACACTTCCAGATCTTCAGGTTTTGGTTTTCCTTTTCTTTTTTTTTTTTCCTGATAAATAGATATTTTTACTATGGTCATTTTCTGTGGTCATTTTCGCTGAAAAAAATGTTTAATATTGTTTTCTGCGTACCTAGATACTTTCTATGGCATATGGTGGTACTTACACAGACTGTAATGACATTTAAGAAAAAGGAAATTTTGTTCATATACGGAAAGTCTTTCCACTTTTTCTTCAAGTATTGTATCTTGGCCAGAGGTTTGATCTTCATTCTAAATTTGGGGATTTTCTATACGGATTAGTTAAATTTACGACTATTTTTAAAGCTTGTAGCTTTGATTTGATCTTCAGATCTTTTCTTCATGTCGGATCTCTTCTTCAAAGTATGCAAGTTGTCAGATTGACAAAAAAATAATTCTATATATTCCAATAGTATGATATTATATCTGCTAATGTTTGATTTGTTAGCTAGCCTAATCCTTCTCAAATATAACATGTATTGGGGTACAGAGCAAGCATTCTTAATTTTCTCTTAATCTCCTAATCTGAATTCGCCAGTATGCTGAATCATTGAAATGTTGTTTTGAAACACTTTGGCAGAGCTTCCTGGACCATACAGACAGCTGATACTTTTTGCTCTCTTTATTGATGGCACTGACTTGAAACCTATATAGAACTAATCTGAAAAAGTCTGTGTGCTGGGTTATTTAGTTAGCTATTTATATCTATATTAATTAAACTTGTGTCTACTTTCCAGGCCCCCAGGCATATTTACATATTTAAAATCATAACCCAAATAAGCTACTGGCATTGTAGCAGGCAATCTTCATTGAAGTAATCACCAGTCATTGCTACGAGAGGAGATGGCAAGTGCTGCCATTACAAGTCTTTTAAAGCCCTATGTATATCAACCATTAGTTCAACAAAGGTGCTGTTAGACAATCATACGCTCTTTTGTATGAAGACCCAGGAATTGTGGAAGATAGCTGAATCAGAAGAGACACTAAATATCTACAGTGTAAATCTTACGTATATAGATTTAGAAATGTGAATGCATCTGCCAATTTCAGATGTCAGCAAGAGTATTAAAAAAAGTCTAAACTAGATTTTTAGCTGCTCTTTTTGTAACTTTTCTGTAACCAAGATGTGAAACACTACTAGGTTCACAGGAAGATACTTGATCTGGTTTGACCCCCGTCTGAGCTGACTTTGTGTTACTGCTGTTGGTTGTTGGAATAACACAAAAAATACAGAATGCTTCTTTTCTTGCACAGCTTCTCAATTTAGGATAAGTGTCATCAGTATAGCTACATCTGGAAAAGAAACCTCTACTGCATTAGGTTTTTCTCACATGCCAAGTAACTGTGCAACTGGACAACATCAAAAGCCTTTTGTTTTCAAATGCTGCAGTTGTGAGAGGCACTCATTTCTGTTTTGACTCTGCAGGGTATATAGCAGATATCACAGGTGATCAAGAACATAGAGATGAGAAATTAATTTCATAATAGATAACTAATCAGATTTTCATACTGAAATTAACGAGTATTATTGTTTATGTGTGGTTGCACTCTCTGAGACTGCTCCCTGGATAAGGAATTGGCTGGATGGTGACACTCACACTCAGAGAGTTGCAGTCAACAGCTCAGTGTCCAAGTGGAGACTGGTGATGAGTGGTGTTCCTCCAGGATCAGTGCAGGGACAGGTGCTGTGGAGCATCTTCGTAGGCAACACGGACAGTGGGATCGAGTGCAGATACTGATCAGATGAGACTAGCAAGCAAGTTGATGGTGAATGACTTACAGAGAAGAGAGTCAATTTGGGAAAAGTCATTCCATGCTATTTTCAACAAATAAAAAAAAAAATAAATTGCAACCTTGAGCTAAATTCAAGTAGGATTTCATTTCATCTGATTGAGAAATACATTAAGAAACAGGAGAAAAGAAAGCTGAAACCACTCTGTTTACTGAGTGCTCTATTAGTCAGGAGTCCATAGCAGATTTTGTGGTCACTAGGCAGATTCAAAGAAATGTTTGTTTTTTCTCCATGTGTGTCTTGTGTGCAGTGTCTGAAATATTGCACTGCGATGCACTGTTGTCTGCTAGGTTCATTTCCGTAGTCTGAGGTAATGCTTTATTATCTCAGACATGTCACAAACAATCCTGTCAAAATTTGCCTGGATGAGTTTGTTTTAAATCATAAATAGTTGTGATATATATAGTGAGTGCTCTGGATCCTTGAAGAAAAAAGAGGTCATGGCCTTTGATTATTCTTGGCACTTTGTGTAATTGTGGGGCTTAAGAGTTTACTCTAGCCAGTCTCAGGTGGGGTCTCACTACCTGCATATGTTATCTTCTTGCTGTCTGTGTCTATTTTACCACTCTGATTTCTGTTTAAATGCTGTCTTTCTCTCTGACCCCCTGAAGTTATTCTATTTTGGTTTCTGTTTACTGTCTCGTTCTTAGTTCTGCTGGTTATTTTGCTCTTAAATGTTTTGTTCTTCTGCTTTTATGCTATTTTTATTGTTCAGTTGTTTTTTCAACATCCCAAGCAGCTCAGCAGGGAGGACGGAGAAAGTTTATATAAATCAATAATCATTAAAGGCAGAGGACTGTCTAGCAACAAAACGCAGCAGAATATGTCTCCTGTGGTAGAAGGTGGGCCTCTTCTCTGATAAATCACTGAAATGTTTGGAGGATTCCCCCTGTGTTTGGAAAGGAGTGGAATGTTTGAAGAAATTCTCATTCTGCTGTTTTTGTTGATGTGCTGATGAGCTCATTTTGTGGCATGTGCAAGTGAGATGTGTCAGGACTGCAAATGAGAGAGCTTGTCCTGCACGACTACTATTGGCAATGCTTTATTTGCACAGCTGCAGCAACAGGAGGGAACCTTGCAGGTACGGGTTTCAGCTGTTTTGACCACTATCTCAGAAGGGAGAAGACCAAAGATGGCTGAACGGATCATGTTGATGGGCCACCAGCAGACAGTTTTTTCTTAATATAGCTTCATTTCTGATCAGAGGAAATTTTTTCAGGACCTGTTATTTCCATATTGCACTGCCTAATTTTGGTGCCTTGAGGGCAAATAAGGCCTGGGTTCTCTTGACATTAAGCAGTTGAGTGCTCAGAGCCAGAGATGCATTCTTGATGTGACACTCAGTTTCAGTTCCCCTCACTGTCTTAGGAAATACCAACGTGTACCGCCTTGGAGAAAGCTTTAGCACTGTGGCGTAAAGAAGCTGAAGCGTGAGAAGTGTTTCAAACTCTTGTGCTGCCATTGCTCCATTTCACATTCCTTCATTAAGCAGTAGTAGGCACAGTATAAATATTAATCTAACTCTACAGTCTATTAGGAAGATATTTTACACATTGGTTAGGCTACTTACGTAGAGAAAAGGGAGACCTATATTCTAATACCTGCTCCATTGAACATGTAATTTCCTTTAGTTATTGACAGGGATAAGCACATACAACCCAACAAAATGTAGGAGACTTTAGGTGTATCCAGGTTTACATGGCAACTGAGGGAGTGATTATAACCTCTACATATTGGATCATTTACTGCTGGTTAGATATCTACATCCTTTTCCTATCTCACCTACTTGCGATGGTGACAAATCAGGTATAGAACTGTGGAGCATTTCTGGATTCCTAGGTCTGAGTTCACGATCCAGTGTCATCTTGGCTACAGGTGAGAGCTGGGACCAGACCCTCTATTTCTCTTTCCCATTTTGAACTTTTCAGCTTCTCTGCCAGGGGCAACCAAATGGCAACACCAGGCCACGTTAGCCAGATTTCTGATTTGGGTGATCAGACAGGAGTATGTTGTGCAACACATACCTGAATGTTATTTTAAATACAAGTGCTGTTATTACCTACCTGTAAAATGGCTGTAACACTTTTCTTCCTTACGGTGGTTTTGTGACAGCAGATCAGTTATAGACTCTCAAATATTCAGGTATTGCAAATACCTAACATGAACTTAAAAGCAGACGGTCAGCAACAAGCAGATGAGAGAATGATGATTCAGAGCAATACGTGCTGTGCATGGAAATACCCAAACATTACTAACCATCTATGCACAAGGTCATTCACAAAATTAATGAAGAACTGAATAGAACGTCACAATGATTGGTACATAACCATGGAGTACCAAACAAGGAGAGATTTCACTGGAAAAACACAGCTTGAACTTGGTTATGTTACAGATTGACAGCCTGAGCTATAAAGGACTTTCCTGAGAAACCTGTCTGTTGTTACATTCAAGACAGATATGTTTCTTTTCCTAATCCTGCTAAATTTTTAAAATAATGGAAGATTGGATCCTCTGACTTTCTTTTGCTTATACACAATTTGTTTATCTACAGTTGTTTTACATCTTTGAAATAAAATGCAATTTTAAACGCAAAATCACAAACCTGAAGTTAGACAAAAGCATATTTCAGCAAAAGCAACTGCAAGTGCTGATTCTGCTCTCAGTTTCTGAGTTCAAATCTGGAAGACCTGAAAAGGCATCATATCATATCACAAGGAGGACTAAAGCTTTTAAACACAGCTATAAAAGATGCTGTAGAACAAAGATATGCCCATAAAATGCATGCAGCCTTACTTCTCAAATATTTTTGTGGTTGAGCAGTTCTTTTTGAAAAAAAATTGCACATGTGAGACAATTAAGAATTCATCAATATGTTTACTTGTGCATTTGCCAGTACAGTTTTACGGAAAACAGAATCCATGCAAAGGTTAGCAGATGCTGTGTTTGAAAGATGAGATGTGCCTATTATCCCTTAGGGATTTTACTGCTATTGATTTTTCAGGTGATGAGCAGCAGTACAAATCGTAGAGGTATAATGAAACTGTTTTCCAGAAGAGGAAGATTTATCACCTTTATTTTTCCCAAGCCAATGATTTCAGAGTTTGCAACTGCCCTTTTATCTGACTCCCATCGTTCCTACACCATTATATACGTAGTTCAAACTTCTCACCAGCTGGTCAGTGACCTCCAAAGACTCATTAAAGTTTTTCATGTCCACACAGTTTCCTGAATGTAAGTTCTGAGATCCATCTCTACAACTTTCCACTTTTGTGCAGCATTTCCTAGGGGAGATTTCTCTTCTGATTTGTTGCTCTCGTAGTTAGTTGCCATCTATACATATTGAAGTTTTTGAAGACTGCTGTTTCAGAGTCGAGTGTGTTGTCTTCTATTAAAGAAATATTCCTCCTGAGATCAATAAGGAAGAATTCTTCTCAGGCTTCTCTGAGTTTGTTCAGGTATATTCCTGGCACGATGCTCTGGAGAGCTTCTTGACAGGTTGGATTCAGCATGGCTAGTCTGAGATTATTTCTTTTCAGTTTTAGATTTCTGCATTTTCCTTCAGTAGTGGAACTGAAGTTTGTCCATTCGGAACGTAGTCCTCAGAAGCACTGTATCTGTGTTAGCCTTCATTGTCATCATATTTCTGTTTCTACATTCCCTGATGGTTACCTTAGAATACACAAAACATATCTTATGCTATAGGCCTGTTTATTTCCTAAGCTAGATTCTTCCAAAGGTCTTTGCTTCTTTTGAGACCAACAGTTTGAAGTACATAATAATAAATGTTAAAGTAGAATAGCAAAAACAACAACAGCAACAACAAAAGGCTAAAATCTGTGCATTTTTTTCCCCCAGTGTTCCTCCTGTGGATGGTAGCTAGCACCTAGGAATCACCTGAAGAGTGAACTGTAATAATGTCAGTGAAACAAAAATAGCATTTCTTTTCTGTTTCTCTTGAGTTTGCAGCTGGTTTCTTCTGAACTTTGTTAATTACACAGTATTTTTATGACATAATTTATTTAACATGGCTGATGTGGATTTAAGGTCAGTGAGATCATAGATAGTGTCATCCAACCTGCTGCATGTCACTCATTTTCACAATTTACAAACTTCTGTATTGAAGCCAACTGCTTCAGTTCATCTAAAACAGGCATCCCAGAAGGGCATCTGCTCTCAATGTGGGAACATGAAGAGGAGTGTTCCCACCGTTTCCTCCAGTGGTTTGTCACACTGCAGCCTTTGGCCTGTCCTCACTGCTGCTGTTGCGGCAGATACATAAACTGAAATAAAATGCAAAAGTCTGTGTAAGTCTGCTCCATGACCTGTGCCTTGCACTGAGCATACTTGGCAAGTTGCTCTGAATAATTTAGTTTGTTATATCCAGAGATAGCTGCAGTTCCTGCAAGATTTATTTGAATACACACACTCCCATACCATTGTGGTTTTTAAAAGTTCCTTTTTCAAATCACAGTCTTAAAATTAATCAGTAGATTTTCCTTGTTTCTACTAAAATACTGTATTGCATAGTGCATGTCTTTATTCATAAAATGAAGCTAGTGTACACTTAACACTGCTGTTACAATGTGTCAGGTATTTGGGAAGGACAGTGCTGAAAAGAGGTCTGTCTTTTTCGTTTGAAACATTTCAGCTCCTGGAGATGATTCTCTTTCTGCTGCTGGGGTGAGCAGACCTTTGTTAAGAAAAGATTGCAGCAGTGCAGCCAATACAAACATTTTCCATTTTTTTCTCCTGTGAAGTAGGTAAACTGGGACATCGTTGACCACTATCCCTAACCCATATAAAGAGATGAAAGAAATTGTTGGATTGCAGAAATTAAATGGTGGAGGAAGCAAGCACTTTGGTTAGAAGATTGTTTTGACTTTAGGACTTCCTTTGATTTTCAACTTCTGTAATTCTGAACCAATGTGAACAAATTTTGAATTGTGCCTATGTATACATACCTTTTGCCTCGATATAGCATTCTGATGAAATTACTCTTACTTACTTTGAATTATATATATTTTTTAATGTAACACAAAAGCATAAGCATAGAGGTATTGAATGCCAAAGGAGTTGGGTTTCTCCTCTACACTTCATTGTGCTTCTTCTCTTGTCCTTAGGGTGAACATGGCTGGAGCCACTGCTCCTACCTGCTTATCGTTTCTCTTATAACAGTCCCACATGCTCATTTTTGCTTTTTGTGTTGCTGCCAACAAAGTATGTTTAATAATCTGAGCTTAAAACCTGACCCTTTGTTTGAGCAGGAAACCCACTTTTTCACATATATTTCAGTATTTGACTGGAAAGTAATCCAAGATCTCTGTGTATGAATCTCAGGTAGGAAAAACATTGAATAAAGGAGTGCAGAACTTGGAAGTGCTCTACACTGCTCTTAACCCATACATCTCTTTCTGAAGGCAGAAAACCAGATACTTGTTTGGATTGTTTCTTTTTAGTGATATCTGAAGCTTGTAAGTTCCTGGCAAGTTCCTGAGTACCTGAAAAATCAGCTCAGTTACAATGCATTAAGGTACAATACATTAATTTTGTTCTGAGGGGCTGCAGCTGATAACCTACAGAAATAATGAAAAACATTTTCCCCACTGCACGGTTAGCAAAATATGTTCTGGAGCACTTTATGTTTTCAGACATAGTTGTTGTTTCTGTTTTTAAAAATCTCATTTGAATGGATTTTAAACCTTCACTGGTTATGTGTTGATCTCAGTGGAAATTTATGACCTCTGGCCATGCCCCCATCTGGCCAGCTCAGCCTCTGAACTTCTGTGATCAATCAGCTGTCATTCCTTCAGGGTCTGACTTCTGAGGCTGTTCAGGTGGCTGCTGGGATAACTGTACTACTGAACATTAAGGCAAGCCAATGTAAGTGATTATGAGGGATAGCTACATACCAAATACAGATTAAAAATTGGCACACTCCACACAAGTGTGGCATGTGGACTCTTCATCGTTTCTGGCAAAAATGGTGGTTTTGAAAAACGGAGTTTTGCAGCTGGGAACTTGTTCATCAAATATTTTTATTGAGCATTTCATATCTATTGAAGTGTCTGTGGAAATTAATAGGAGGCATTACTGTTGGAGTAATCTGTGTGTATTTTCTTCCCTAGCTTTGTAGTGGTGCTAGAATAGAAATACATTTGAATAAGAATGAGGAAAGAGTGGTATACATTTCAGTCTTTATTTCCTCTTCTCTCTCAAACTGAGATGTGACTACAGCTATTGTATAGATTGTTTTTTCCAGTCATATTTCTGTATTTGTTATTTTATTCATTGTATTTGATCCTGTCACGGTCCCAAGGGAACTTCTGAGCTTCAGGCCTTCTCCCTGTCTTGTACTGGATGGCATGTAATCCAGTAGCTCACACTTGCTAGGAAGGCATCTCTTCTGGGCAAATATTTGCCCCAACAAACGTGATTTGTCACTTTCAGCAGCTTGGTCTGTGTAGCCCCTTAGGCTGAGAGACTGTACTTGCTGAATGAGCAAGTTCTTGGTTCTCATCAAGCCAGTGCCATTGAAGTTTCTCTGTATATTTGAGAAGTTTATTGCATTTCACTGAAAAGCTAAGCATCTTTTTCTAATCAAGAATAGATATAGAGAATTCTTGCAAGACAATCTCTCTCCTGCTTTAGCTTAGTTTCAGGATTATTTTTGTTTCCACCCATTTCCTAAAATGGATCACAACCCTGTCCACTTCAGGAGCCTAAACTTTTTGGTAGTCCTCAGTGTTAGGCTTTTCTTTCCCCAGTAAATGGGTGTGTTATCTTTCCTTGTATTGCCTTCCTACTGCTGACCAAGTATTCACCCTTGGAGAATCTTGCAGCTCTTAACATTTTTAACTGATTCAGCCACCACATCACTTTATGTCTCTCATAAGCTAAGGAAGTGTTTATTAGGAAAATGAACTGTTAGAATGCCCTTCTTACTCTTTGGGCCTTGTCATGCATAATACTTCATCTATGGTAAAGAAATCTCTTTACAGTACAAAGACATCTCTTCCAAGACATTAACTTTTTATAACTTGAACATAAAATATTGTTCATTAGGCAAACATAAATAGAAGCAATGAAGCTAGAACATTAAGAAATCTTGATAGAGACTAGAATTTATGACTAAATGCATTTTGAGGCTGTGTGTTCAGATTACTTATAAAAAGATATCTTCAGATCTGGTAGCATCTGTGATATATCACTTTTTCTCTTCCAATTGAAGAAAAGATATAACAGCATCTTGATGTTCACGTGACCATTAAATTTTCTCAAAATAAGCTATTCAGAGGTGTCCTGTCCAGTGTTAGCTTAGATTTGGTTTGCAAACAGGGAAAAAAAGAGGAAAACTACTTGAAGATATCTCTGTAAGAAGGCATTCTAAGTATGCAGCCTTGTGTCAAACCAGAATTAGCTTGAAGGTTTAGTTTATGTAATCACTAGATAAATCTCTCAGGAAGCTAAATGAGCTCCACTGTAAAAAATATGTTCCATAAAAAGCTTTAGAGATCTTCTGTTCCTGCCTAATGAAGATGAATTCGAAGTATAATAAAACCTAGTGATGGCGTAGCATTTTGATGACTCAAGTTCTAGAAGTCTGTTGCATTTTACACTTGTGCTGGTGGCTATGCATTTGTACTGCATCATGGATTTCCAGAAGATTTTACAGGCAAGACATGTCTCTGCTGAATTGCAGCCAGAGGTTTAGTATACGTTTTGAGACAGAAAATGGGAAACAAAACATACGTACATTTGAAAGTATAGCAGCAGGGAAAAAGAGGATTTCAGTAGGCAGTTTCAAGCTGGACTGTCTGTAGGCAGCTAGGAAGAACATTTTTTAATGAAAACCGAAACATCTTATACGGCCATAAGGATTTTGGCTTTGATGTGCATCTTCTCTGAAGTGCGTTAACCCAGAAGCAGAGAGTTTGCTACACTCTGTACTGAGGAATTGATTGCATTCCAATTCAGAATAAAGCCTGAGTGGTTATTGTGTTTTCTTGTTCTCAGCAACCATGTGCTTAATAGAGATATTGAGCTAATGAAGCAGAACAATTCTGCTTTAAAAGTGTGAGATTTGCAAGGATGAGTGTATTATCATACTGTGTGTCTATAGACCTTTTGGAGTAAAATATGATGGCTTCAGAAGTACATGTGGTTTAAAAAATGGAATGGAGTTGGAAGGAAGTGCACTTACATAATGGGTCTAAGAATACGTACAGCTGTTATCATACTGCTAAACTGCCTTGTGTAATTGCACCAGAAGTATTTGTTGGTAGTACAGGATTGGATAGTGAGTTGTGCATTCCCCAGTACTTAAGCAGATGCTGAGCAGTGAATCATGGTTTGAACAGTGGTATGTGATGCCCATAGTGTGCACAGGCTTTTGAATGCCTTCATTCATGCCCATCTGTTAGCAATGGCAGTGTGCCCACATACAAGTGGTTTGGTCCCTTTTCTAGAAAGCATAGTACCAGACTGCTCTGAGCTTGGATGGCAAGCCTATCAAACATTGCAAACAGTGTCACTTGCAGTGAAGCCCTTCTTGGTATTAGAACTGAAGCATTAATAGGTAACTTGATATAGTAGGTTATGTGGAGGTTATTTTATATTAGAAAAAACCACTCAGATATGGCAGAAGAACACAGTGTGCCCATCTCAAAGGCACGGCAGGATCCTAAGAATAGGAGCTGTGTGTCCAAGGCTGGGAGAGGGGGTGGAAGTAGCTGGGAGAGCCGGAAAGAGCACTTGGATGGAGCATCTGCTGGCTCATTTTGGGGCAGAACTGCCTAGGGACAGCCTGAAATAGGCTACTGCAGTCAGGCTAGGGCAGATGGTGCTGGGCAGTGAAACAGATCGGATAGATCTCACAGAGTTTCTCTTAGATGCTTGTTAATTGAAATAGCCCGGAGGGTATTATCTTAAATGTCTGTGTCACATCCTGTATTGAACTGTGCTGGGTACTTACAGCAAATTCTGAAGTTAGATTTTTAACAAGTACATAGTTTTCCTGTACAGATTTTTGGCTTAGCTGTACACAACTGTACGAATGATTTGGTTATTTGAAAATGAGAAAAAAAATAATACTTTTCCAGCATTTTTCTGAAGTAGGTGACTTTCACCTTGGATCCATAACTGGGTGATGCTTTTGCACACGTTCAAAGCTCTGTATCTCATTTCTATATATCCAACATGGATAACTCATTTCCACGTATCTGATATGGTGGAGAAAAGAAGAGCTGAAGGACTAACTGTCCTCTCTGGGGTTTTTGAGCTGAGGGCTTACTCAAAATGTTTAATATCTGGATTTAGGCTTTGTAGCGCTGCCACTACCTCATATTTTTAAATATACTTGTTCTGTTACTTCCAGTCTTTAGAAGTATTGTACTGAAGAAAGAATATTGCATATTTGAGAAATTTGGTGACTGCAAAGAAAAATGACTTTTGATCTGTCCACGATACTTTCTAATACTTTCATGCCTTATGAACTGGAGTAAGAAGCAACTTCTCTTAAATAGCTTCAGTCCTCCTAACGTAGTTTACTAACTGACGTATAGTGAAGCAGCTTTTCTAAAATAAATACGTAAGTACTTTTCTAGTCTGTGGAGGTGTGTATTTGAAGCCTTTCAGCCAAGATTATGACCAGGAAACTAAGTCCTGAACTTCTCAAACTTATCCATGTGTTATCTGTGGTACTTGTGCATTAGTCAAGTTGACTTACTTGTCATCTACAATTTAGGCAGAAGTTATATGCCTGATTTAGGCAAGCTAAATCCCAGTCAATGCAGCTTGGGGAACTGTTAAAATATTTTCACCTGGATCTGGTGCCCTAGATGAAGGCAAAATTAATTTTCTCATAATGGGCTAAGCAAAGATCCTGTATTTCTTTCAAGAGAATAGCATCAAAGCTATAAAACTCAAGCATTTCCTCCTTTTTTTCTGTGAGGACCATGTCATGCTTTTGAACATTAAACTGTTCCATATAGATTCTCTTAGCACTGTTATTGACCTGTCTGTCCTGATAACAGAAATGTATTATATTGGGTGGGGTGCCTGTAAGAATTTTAGCCGTTGATTTTAGACACTGTATGTGTCTGTTCATCATGCCAGCTCAATTGCTGGGCACAGCTCAAGAGCCGTGTCAGCAAGCTAAGGCTCTCTTCCATGTCTGTAACTCTCCAGGTCTAAGGTCTAACTTGACTATTACCTGGTGACCTTACAAAATCTTTTCATCTATCAACTCCACAAGTGGTAGCATGGCTACTGAGACAGTGTTCTGGCAAGGGTAATAATAGCTCAAAAGATGTGGAGGTTTAAAGCAAACATGTAAGTGCATTTGCCCAAATTCCTCCTGGGCCACGTGGCTCTATGAAGTCTCACGTTCAGCTGCAGTAACTAGTACATTATCAAGCACTGTCTGACTACTCTTTTGGTTTCCAAATACCTTTCCCCAAACCTTTGTTCCTTAATGAACAGTGACTGGAATGCACTATTTAAGTAGACTTCAGGAGCTGGTGAAACAGAGGATGTCACATTTCCTTACGTGTCATAAGTAGGTTTTGTGGCAGCTATTGGCAAAAATAACTTTTTTTTTTTTTTTTTTTTTTTTTTTTTTTGGTGGGATTTATGCTGCTGTCATAGTCCAATACATTATAAAGGCAAAAAGGGAAAACGATCTACTGTCAGATTTTCAGTGGGCAGAGTAGTCTGTTAGAACTGCAGAGGGATTTTCTCTGCTGTTGATAGCAGCATGCATATGTGGGTGAATCCTGCGCTCATCCTATACTCCTAGCTTGGAGCTGATCAGGCTGTTGTTGCATATTGTTGTCAGTATAGGGAAGGCTTGTCTCTGGAAAGAACATTTCAGAATGGGAGTTTTGGTTATCAGAAGGTAGGAGAGGCCGCTATGAAATAAAACCAAGTCTTTTCTGTGTTACATTTATTTGTTTGCTTTAGCTAGAAGGACCAAAGCATAGAGAACAGCAGCCACACTTTTTTATGAAACACATTTAAAAGAACGTGATTCCACTAAAATAAAAAATGTGAGCATGGTTTTTGGTGTACTGGGCTTCCATTTTAGCCCCTTGGCTCTGATTAAAGATTATTCAATTTACAGATTTTGCCCCTACAATTTACTGTGACTGTAGGAGACTTAATGCTGACAGTAGTCAGTTGAACATCGAAGTGACCCCGGTTGGAAATGGGAATGACATATTCTTAGAATAGCCTTCTGGAAAGCCTAAGCAAGCAAAAACAGTAGGTGCACTAATTCTTGCTGTTTAAAGCCTTGGTCCATGACAAACCACATGTAACATACATAAGAGTAGGCAGAAATGGATGTTGACAGCATGGAAGAGCATTGCAACTACTGTCCTCCATATAAACACAGGGAGAAATTTTCAGAAGGCTCAGGTCTTTTGTCAGGCTTGGACCAAGACTTTGACAGCTTCCTTAAGTACCTGATCACTGGGCAAAGGAGTAGCACAGAGGTGTTGACACTGAAATGAAGAAATGAGAGCATTTTTTACCAATAGTTTGCCTCTGCAGCCTTCGTAGCAGGCTGCCACATGCCAGCTGCCACTGGGCTGCATTTGAAGCAGTGCTTTCTTGGTTGATAGCTAGCCAAAAGTCTCAGCTGCTCAGACAAATGGTTTGCTGCAAATCAATGAGGTTTTCTAGACACAGGCGGTTAATATTTCAATAGGCAACTGCAGATAAAGTTGCTGTGTCAGATTTCATGGCAGAGAGCTGTTGCCCTTGTTCAGAAAATTGTGTGCCTGGAAAGTGTTTGGACCTTTCCATTTCAACCACCTGAAAATTTCTGCTTTCAAATCAACTTTGAAATGAGTATTTTGCCTGTATTTTTGGACATTATTTTTCTAGTTTTGAGCATTCAAAGATGAACTGGAATGGTTTCTACCCCCTGGCAAACCTCGGAGGGGAGGTTAATGCTATAGACTTTGCTCTGTTTATATTCAAAGTCATTACTAAAATTCAGGTGTTTCTGAGCAACTTCTTGCTGGATGCTCTGTTTACACAGGCCGTCTTCATGAATGTCCAGGTGCATTTTATTTTTCCATCTGATCTACCAAGGAGAAGTGAGCCCTTTGCTGCACACAGTGTTTGTCAGATTCCCAGAAAGTATCTGCTTTGAAACATGTTCAGTAGCAGTGAAAAGCATAGATGAAATTCTGTACACTGATTTGATTCAACAAGCCATAATTTTTAAAGAAATAACTTGATTCTGCTGTAAGAAGAAACAAGCAGACAAACAAACCAACACTGCTGCAAAGCACAGCAGCTTCTTCTAAGCTCTCTCTCAACCCATGTCTGCCATTTTTGCCCCCACTTTCCTAAGCGTGTCTGTGTCACCCAAAGGACATCGTCCTGCGCTTTTGGCCAGTATTCTGGGTTTGAATTCCCACACAGAAAAGAATTTACTTAGGAAAATAATATAATGTGGCTGTCAGTAGGCGCAATACTGCCTCTAGTGCTACAATGTACTGACTCTAAATGAAGCTGTGGCAGATGGCCTAAGAAGTTTCAGTGCTTTCTTTCCCTAGATCAAGATTGCTCGATTAATTTGTACTCTGGTGCAGAGTTGTTTTACCAGGCTCTAATTGGACGGGCAGGATACACTGGTTCTAGCTTTGCTGGACCAAGCAAGGTCTGCAGGTGGGGAATGCTGTGCATAACCTGGGCCAGCAGGCCCCTGATGAGGCTGGGATAATGGAGAGGAACATGGGATCATCCCACAAGGTGCAACATCTGCTGGAACCAGCAGAAATGTGCTCTCATTCAGACTGTGCCTCAGCCCACCGTTTGAGCAGCCCTGTGTTAGATTTCTGTGGCATTTTACTTTATAAAATGCTCTTATGTGCACAGTGCCTGAAGAACTAGTGTTATGTTACTGACATTCTCAGGTATGGTACTAGGTAGGTAAGGAGGAAGGCTGTCTGTATCTCCAATGTCTTCTTCCAGGTCAGAAACAGCTCTAGAGCTTTTGGGTCACATCCAGACATTACAGTTGTGTTACATGAGTAGATTTTCAGCAGTGAGGCTGAGAATTCAGCCTCAAAGTGTGACAGATCTTTTTACCCATCTCTTGAATTACTACATTGAAAGCTTCTGTAACATTGAAATGAGTTGAGGGGAGAATAGTGAACAGACAGTGTCATGTTTGCACAGACGTAAGTTCCAGGCACAGCTGAAAGATCTTTTATCTGGAAGACATCCAGAGCAGCACTGAAAGAAGAATAGAAGTGGGTTGTCCAGGAGGAGCCTCAGGAACAGGTAGACAGCAGCCTGGCAGACAGTGAGAAGGAAAACAAAAAACAGAAGCAAAAAAACAAACAAAAATAAGAAAACAAACAAAAAAAGTGATCCAGAAATTAGTGAAATACTTCAGAAGAAAGCAGCAATAAGTTTGGAAAATGGAATGAGTGACTGGAGCACTGAGGGAAAAGCAGGAGCATCCAACAGGAACCAGAAGAATGTGAAATAGAAATAATTCAGTCAGTTGGATCTTTCTGTTGTTGCAATTGGAGAAATCCGTAAGTGAGCAAAAATTATTTTTTTTTTCAGAAAGTGGAGATGTATGGAGAGATTTGATGTAGCATAGTGGAAACATATAGACAAGAATGGGAAAAAGTCAAGTATGATATTGAGATACTGGAGTTTGGGACAGAGAGCAGCAATCATTTTTTATTTGAGTGATTGAGAAAGAAAAATGAGCAGCTCACTTTTTGCTTGGTTTATTAGAAAGAGGAACTTTGAAGTGTAACCTAGTAAATAGAGTCCATCAAACCAGAATTAGCCCAGCTGCCTATTATTGGAATAGCTCAAGGAAAATGTCCTTCTCTGTTCTCTCACCACCTCTAGTTACTTGTTTTCACTCGGTTAAGAAAAGTCAGTGGAACTGCATTTGAAAGTGTTGTCACTTCACAGTCTGTCACAGGATTTTTGCCAGCTCTCTTCAAAAGGAGCTGGTGCCTAGAACTGTGCCAGCTGGTTGGTGTGATCATCTTGTCACTTTACTAGAAAATCTAAATATACAGCAGTACAAACTGAAATATGTCTGCTGTCCTGTTTTGCAACTATTCTGCATTTTATCGAACCTTTTTTTTCCTTTTTTTTTTTCTCTTTTGCTTTAAAGTAGTATTGAAGCTCTCTCTATCTTTCTGTTCTATAGGTTGTCATTTTGTATTTTGAGCCAAGTGTATTTCGCTGTGTTCTCCTAAGATGGGTTCGTCTTCTGGGCTTTGCTACAGTTTATGGAACTGTGACGCTCAAGCTGCACAGGTATTTCACATATTATTAATTTCCATCTCTATGGGAATATGTGCAATCTGTATGGGTACTTAGATGGAAGAGATGCAAATAATATCATAAACAAGCGCCGTTTCTGATTTTTAAAACTACTGTATGTATCTCCACGTTATTTCTGCTGAAGTGATAAACTACTAATTGCAGTAGAGAACTATGAATGCAGAAAGTGATGGTTGCACAGCGAGGAGGTTTCTCGGAAGTGTTGAGCTGGAGCTGCAGCATTTGATGAAGAATGTATACATCAGCTGTAAAATTGCGCAAGGACCACTTTTCAAAGGTGAATATATTCTGCTTGAGTGTAGGATGAAGTGTCTAACTTTCCATATAAAGTGTTCGCAGAGATATTTGATGTTCCTAAGTGAGCGATGCTGAGTGAAATACATTATGGTGTATGTATATACTCTGATTTCTTATGGCTTACAAGTCAAGGGCTGCTCTCTTCAGGCAATCACAGCAGACAGGCTGCATGCTCATGAGCATCAAGTGCCTGCCAGAAAAAATGTGTGGGAAATTCTGGGATACGCTGGGGGAATTTCCACTGGGTTGGCAATGCATTCAAATGCAATTCAGAAATTAAGATTCAGAGACTTATCTTCAAATTCCATTTTTGCAGTCCCTTTAGAAAGAGAAGCTTTTCTGGACAAAATCCTAATGCTTTTCTCTCTTTCAGCTTCAGTGGAAAAAAACTACTGAAATATTCTGTAAATATTTTTGTAACTATTTTTTATAGAAGAGTAATGCAGTATGCTTATGTTGATACTTAAACACCTTGGATGAAGTAAGCTTGCTTCTCTTTTTGTATTAGTTTCATTAGAGTAGGCATGCTAGATAAGGAAGGTTCAATGTTACACTTATAAAATGAATGAGAATTGAAAACATCTAGTTCACGTTGTACAATTGGTTTGTCACATTTTAGGTGGAGAAAGCCACTTTCCCATTGAAGTAGAGCTTCTTACGTTTGTCTTTGGTTACAAGTATTCACTTTGGCTGTTAAACTCTGGCTATATCTATGTCTGGCCTCATCGTCTCATTGAAATTCATATGATGAACAATTTTTTATGCAAAAAGATTAACAATTAGAACACTATAGTAAAGATATGACAGAACTGGTGATTTTGTTTGGTTGACTCATTATCAGTAGTTCAGATATACAGGAAACAGCCTAAAACTATGAAGGACTCCCATTATTATCACTGTTCTGCTACCCTAACAGATTGTGTGTATGGTGTGAAGAAGCGGTGTCTTGACAGAGGAGTTGGTCTTCAGCTCGTATGAAGTGAGAATAGGTTGGAAAACTCAGCAGAAAATCTTGCACTTCTGGTTTACTCATTCAGCTTTTTGGTGTTAGGTGGCACCTGTGATAATAGGCTCAGCAAACAAGACAAAGATTAAGTAAGCCCAAGATCATCCTTGCTCAGTGCAATACAATGAAGACTAAAGGCTCTATGAGAGGAGCCCAGCCAGTGGGTTGAGGAAACTGATTTTCTCCTTTGCTTGGCATGCCTTAGACCATCTCCACAACACTGTTTCTAGTTTTGGACTCTTCCAAGGCATCATTGAACTCAAATGAGTTTAGTGAAGGGTGGCCAGGATGATTAGGACTTGGAGCAAGGAGAAGCTGAAGGAGAGGAGAAAACTTTGAAAGGATCTAAAAGCAGCTATTTAGCACCTACAAGTTGCTTACTGAGAAGATGGAACTGTGCTCTTTGCAATGATGTATGTTGGGATAAGAAAAACAATTATAAATGGATTCTATGTCATGTATGAATTGTCATCATGGTCAACTTTATGTCAGGAAAGCTTTTTTCACCATCAAGGTAATTAAGCAGTGGAGCTTGTGCCAGTGAGGTTGCGAATCTTGATACTCAGAGGTTTTAGGGCCCAGCTTGATGAAGTGCTGAGTAACCAGCTTTAAATTCAGTGTCAACCCTGCTTTTATCACTGGATGACCTTCCAAGATCATTTGTCTCGGATTTATTCTATATTTCTACATTAAACGCATATAAATGAAGTGAAATAAATGAAATAAACATTTCATTTTATTAATCTAGAATTACTTTCTCTATGAATTTATCTTTGTTTTCCACTGAGGATTCATGATCATTCTTTTCCTACATTCATGATACTGTCTGGTGGTTTTTTTAGTACTAAATGTTTCAGTCAGGGAGTGTGCCTTGCAAAAGACCGAGTCATGTTAGAAAAATGTTTTATTGTATATATTTGCAAGAATTATGCTAATTAAGAGGAATATGATAGTAGTAGAAATTTAGTAGAAATTTTTGGCAGATCTAGTTTAATCCAGTCATTGCAGGGCTGGAAAATGGCTAATTACAGACACCACAGATACTCATGACAGGCCCTGATTCCCTCCTGTGTCTGTAGCCTGTGTCTTGCCTGGGGGAAGAATTGGATGCTAGTAATGAACTGATGATTTTTCTGAATTTAATGGAAATATCAATGGTGTGTAAATGCAGTTATTAGTAATAACTAGAAAGTCTAAAGCTGTATTTCTCAACAGATGAGGTGCTTTGAATAGCAGTGGAGCATGAAGGTTATCGAAAGCCAGGTAGGAGGCACTTGAAACTCTTGCTCTCTTTATGGCTTTCTTTTCCTTTTGCTCCCTTCTTGCTGAGGAGAGCTTTGAGGAATAGAAAAAGAAGACAGGAGTCATGTACTGATTTATTCTTTAAACAGCCATCACAGTCAATTTCTAAAGCACCTCATCTCAAATTGCCTCCTTCTTATTCACTGTACATTTCTAAAATAATGAGCTGATGTTTATGGAGGTGGGAGGCTGGAGGTAAGGAAATGAGCTTAACTTAAGAATGCTAACTGTAGAGCAATGTACAGAAGTCTCAGTACTTTCCTCAACATTCTTTCAAGAAGTAATGATGTTTCAAGTTTAACCATTTGGGTTTAAAAGACCTGCTGATTTTGCATCTTTCAGTATATTTCTCTGACTGAAGACTCTCTTTGTCCCTTCTTAAGCCCTGCATTTTATAGTTCCTCTCTTTATTTTTAATATATAAGCTTCAACCATTTTGGTTTCAGGGTTAATACAGAACCCTTAATTCTGGATTAAAGCATAAGAATGGAAGAAAACTGTAGGTAAATACATACAGACATGCATGCACGTATGTAATGTTCATGTGTACACACATACGACAGCTTATGGACATTTCAGGGAAATGATTGGTTACAGACTGTACATCCTTTAGGCTATCAGCTTCAAGGCTAGGAATGGAATCTCCAGTTCAGGGCAGCCTCCATTTCATATATATAGGAAGATGTTGACTCTGTGAGACAATTCTGTAATTGATTTAAATGCTGTGCTAAGATGTCTTCCAACCCATCTGAGCGAGTGTTGACACCTCCTACAGACCTTTGAAGGCATGAATGGATGGATAGACAAGAGTGTGGGTGGTGGGCAGCACTGCCTGTCAGGTGTCATGGTTCAGTGTCTTACAGAAAGGGAAGCTCATGTTAGCAGAGAAGCCAAAAAAGCTGTCAGTTTACTTCTTCTGAAGCACTCGGGAGGAGATGTGCATTGACTGTGAGAACAGGAAAGAAAAGGAGGAAGATGACATGTTGTAGCATCCTCTTGCAGTGAGGTGAGGGAAGGAATATACAGGTCACAGAATCACAGAATTGTAGGGGTTGGAAGGGACCTCCAGAGATCATCGTGTTCAACCCCCCTGCCAAAGCAGGTTCCCTACAGCAGGTCGCACAGGTAGGCATCCAGGCAGGTCTTGAACATCTCCAGAGAAGGAGACTCCACCACCTCCCTGGGCAGCCTGTTCCAGTGCTCCGTCACCTCACTGTAAGGAAGTTCTTGTGCACATTTGTGCAGAACTTCCTATGCTGCAGTTTCCAGCCATTTCCCCTTGTCCTGTCTCCACTCACCACTGAAAAGAATCTGTCCTCGCCATTCTGCCCCCCACACCTCAGATATTTATAGACCTGGATCAGGTCCCCTCTCAGTCTTCTTTTCTCCAGGCTGAACAGACCCAGTTCACTCAGCCTTTCCTCATAGGAGAGATGCTCCAGGCCCCTCACCATCTTTGTGGCCCTCCGCTGGACTCTTTCCAAGAGATCCCTGTCTTTTTTGTACTGGGGAGCTCAGAACTGGACGCAGTACTCCAGATGAGGCCTCACCAGGGCAGAGTAGAGGGGGAGGATCACCTCCCCCTCTAGATGATACTGATCCCATCTAGGAGTGGTTGTTAGGAATATAGTGCAGAAAGGTACAGAAGGTACTGTGGCAGCTGGAATGTGTAGGCTTGTTTGCAGGGGAGCAGAAGGGTGGTTTAAGAAGCTTGGTCTTTGTTATATTTATGCACCTCCGTGCATTTTGTAAATCCAAATATAGTAAACAGCTATCCTCCTTTATTATATTCCCATGAAATAAATCACAGCATCACCCGAGAAATCCAAGCCACAGGTCACTGTTAACTCCTCTTTAAAGACCAATCATCCTGGAACAAACTTCCTGTGATTACCATGAGCGTGTGTTACAGGATATATTCCATGGTACTTTGCTCTGAAACTTGCTATAAATCTCCCTCAGTCCCTGGAAGAAGAATTAATTTGCCTCTTTCTGAGTGATTTGTGGAACTGTCAGCAAATGAGTGATTTTCTGTTTCATCCTCCCAAAAATGGTCAGGCTGCAGCCTGGGTTAGGTTTTACCCCAAGACTCATAAACTTTGAAATAGTCCTGTCTTGGCTGAGATGTTTTTTTATAGGAATTGAGTTTGGATTAAAACAGGCAAATACTCTTGTTAGTTTTGTGCAGTTACATAGTAAAGATGTAATCTCAGTCTCCTTATTAACCTTAACTGCTAATAAAGCAAACAAAACTCCATATTTCTACACCTTCCGTGCATCCTCTTTGAAGGCTTGATGTGCCATTTGCCTGATCTCATTCATTGTCATCAGCAGCAGAAGCGAGGGGTTGTGTGGTCAGACAGGAAGCTGCCATCAGTCACTCTTGCAGGGAGACACTGAGTGCAGAGGCTGGCACACAAATTGTGCAGATCCCTGGAGGGAGGCAGATGGATGCATTTTTCTGGAGAGGGGAGAGACACTTGGTCTGAAGCCTTGGATGAACAGAGTTGCATGAGCACTTCTTGTTATCATTCCCTCTTCAGGAAAAAGGGCAACAGGACTTGAAAATAACCATTGTGCACTGCAGAGATACCTGTTTTGTACTACCAATTTCTCTTCCAAAAGAAATTAACTCAAGAAGCTTACAAAATTTGCCAGTGCTTGGCAGAAGGACTTCTAGACATAAACCTTTTGCTGTCGGCTGCTGGAGCTCTATGCTGCTTCAGCTCTATTGCAGACATAGCTCCCTCTTCTGCTTGTTTAATTTATGTTTATGCACAGGTTATCACAAATTATGATGCTGCTTTGAATGCCACAGACAGCAGCACTGCTGAATCTATCAGGATTAAAAAAGAGCCTTCCTGCCCTACTGTCACCTCATTGTTAGCTTCATTACCTTCCTCCTGATTTTAGTTAAAAAGGAGACTTGGGGAAAAAGGAGAGGCAAGGAGAGGTAGCTTTTGTATTTATCATGCATTTGGCTTAATAATAACAAAAAAAGTATATCTATGACACCAAACATTTTTGTCTTCTTCCAGTATTCTTTCTGCATACAGTTTGTTGTCATGCATACCTACCCACCTGTATTTAAAAAAGAAATAAAGCGGAGCATGAAAAATACGTGTAAAGGAAGACCAACTGACATCATCTACCTGGACTTGTGCAAAGCACTTGAGACTGGCATGCATATATGACATCCTGGTCACCAAACTGGAGAAAAATGGAAAAGGAATTGGCTGGATGATCACACTCAGAGAGTTGTGGTCAATGGCTCAGTATACAAGTGGAGACCAGTAGCATTCCTCAGGGACCAGTGCTGTTTAGCATCTTTGTAGGCAACATGGACAGTGGAATTGAGTGCATCCTCAGCAAGTGTGCAGGTGACACCAGGGTGAGTGGTGCAGTTGACATGCTAGAGAGAAGGGATGCCATCCAGAGGGACCTGGATAGGCTTGAGAGATGGGCCCATGCCGCCCTCATGAAGTTCAACAAGGCCAAGTACAAGGTCCTGCACCTGGACTGGGGCAATTCCCAGCATAAATATAGGCTGGGCAGAGAATGGCTTAAGAGCAGCCTCAAAGAGAAGAATTTGGGGATGTTAGTTGATGAAAGACTCAACATGAGCCAACAGTGTGCAGTTGCAGCCCAGAAGACCAACTGTGTCCTGGTCTGCATGAAGAGAAGTGTGACCAGCAGGTCAAGGGAGGTCATTCTGCCCCTGTACTCTGCTCTCATCAGACCCCACCTTGAGTACTGCACCCATTTCTGGGGCATCCAACACAAGGACATCGAGCCATTGGAGCAGGTCCAGAGAAGGGCCACAAAGATGATCAGAGGGCTGGAGCACTTCCCTGACAGGGACAGGCTGAGAGAGCTGGGGCTCTTCAGCTTGGAAAAGAGGTAGGTGCTGGGGAACTTTGTGGTAGCCTTCCAGTACCTGAGGGGTCCTATGGGAAAGCTGAGCAGGGACTTTTTATAAGGGCATGTAGCGATAGGACAAGGGGAAATGGTTTTAAACTGGAAGAGGGTAGATTTAGGCTAGACATTAGGAAGAAATTCTTCACTGTGAGGGTGGTGAGACACTGGAACAGGTTGCCCTGTTTCAGAGAGGCTGTGGATGCCCTTTCTGTGGAAGTGTTCAGTGCCAGGCTGGATGGGGCTTTGAACAGCCTGGTCTAGTGGGAAATGTCCCTGCATATAGTAGGGGAACTGGAACTAGATGATCTTAAAAGCCTCTTCTAGCCCAAACCATTCTATAATTCTATGATTCTGTGTGTATGGACTCTTATGCCACTTGCATTATTTGTAGCTCATGTCACTGATATTTCTTTTTTATGAGAAGAGACAGTTCTAGTCCTGTGGAAGACATCTGTCTGAGAAAAAAAAAAAAAAAGAAAAAAAAGTGGTGTTGCTAGAATGAGTTTGTCAGTTGGTGTATATGATGCAAACAACTTCTAAGCAGCATCTCACCAACTGCTGCATCAGGTGCAAAGAGAAAAGAGATTTGCTTTGTCTCTCAGTTCATTTTGAAACTGGCCAAATTCAGCCAAAGAGATCAGAGAAGCAGATTTTATATGCATGAAGTCCTACAAAGCTTTGTGAAAAATGTTGTTGGAGCAGAAAACAGAGTTATGAACAATCCCACAGGGCAGAAAGGTGAAAGGCATAGGATCAGCAGATACCTGTGGTGGTGTTCCCCATGCTGGCTGGCAGCTCATGTGCTCTGCCTCTTGCTTGACTGTTAGGGAAAGCAGGAGAGAAGAGGGGTCTTTAAAGGCAGGAGGCAGAGCGAATGAAAGGCTATGAGACGCAGTCTAGGAAGAAAGAAAGGGAATTGGACGTGCTGCAAAAGATCTATATGCATGCAGTTCATAAGAAACTAAGTTTCACTAATTAGGCTGGTCAGGGAAAAATCTGTTTTCTTATTATTGTGTCTTAATCTAATTCATTCATTTCCTGAGCATAATTCATTTCTATTGCCTTCTGCAAACTTTTACTAGTTTATTATTTTATGGTATAAATAAAAACAGAGCTTAAGAGTTAAGTAATTCCATGTAATTTTCTTGTATGATGCACATTCAAAATGCAATTCTCATTTTGGTAGCGCTTCTAGATTGAATAATGGTCATACTCCATTTTATTGTAGCTTTTTTTTCCCCATAAAATCTGCATTATTAAAATCCTATTTAGGTCTTTTTGTATCCTTGCCATTCTAAAGCAATAACTAGCCTTAACTAGATAGCATAATGGTTCTGTTTCGTATTTCTGAATACAGTATCTACTATCATATATATAAAAGAATAAAATGTATCATAGCTGTTATGAGGATGCTCAGAGCACAGTTAATCTTGATGGAGCTCAGCACAGAAGTGGGACTAACAAACATTATGTTGAAGCAAAACATTCAGCAAGAGGCAGCACCGTCCTGCACCAACAACTGCCATCCATAGCAACTGCTGGGTACCAGGAGCTGCGGCTTTTCCCATCACATTTAGTTATAGGACTGGATGGAATGGCTTCAGGTTGTGCCTTGGGAGGTTCAGGTTGGATATGAGGAAAAAATTTTTCACTGAAAGAGTTGTCAGGTGCTTGAATGGGCTGTCTAGGGAGTTGGTTTAGTCACCATCCCTGGAGACATTCAAGAAATGTTGTACTTAGGGTCATGATTTAGTGGAGCAATATTGGTGATAGGTGGACAGTTGGACTGGATGACCCTGGGGGTCTTTTCCAACCTTGGTGTTTCTACAATTGTGTGATCCCTCATTACTTCCCTGCAGCATGAGGAGGGGTTACCTCTGTTTCTCTTTATCCCTCCTCAGCCTTCTTTGCTTAGCATTGTGCCTGCAGCCTGCCCTGAACAATCGTGTGCCTGAGCTTCTTCCCAGCCCTGAGGTCATTCCACAGTGCAAAATCATTCCTGTACTTGGGAGTCTGAGAGGTGACACAGGAGTCCATTACTTGATGATGCTGGTTACTTCACCAGTAGGGATGCCAAAAAAGCGGAGATGTTTAATGCCTTCTTTGCCTTTGTTTTCAGCACCAATTATAGGCTCTGGGACCACCAGAACATTCAGTTTGACAGCTGTCACTGTGGTAACAATAAACTCCCAGCCAACCCAAAATTTTGTGCTCTAAACCAAAATTTGCATCTCCAGCTGGATATATATAAGTCTATGGCACCCAAAGGGATTCATCCCAGGGTGCTCAGAGAGTTGGCTGATGTTACCACTTTATTTTTCAACAGTCTTGGGAATCTGGATAGGTCCCATTCAAGTAGAAGCTGACAAATGTTGTCCCAAAAGAGAAGTGATTGCAGGCCTGTCAGTCTAATTTCAGTGCCAAGTGAAAGTATGGAGAAAATTATTCTGGGAGACATTGAAAAAAAAAAATAAATTGGTACTGGGATCCTGGGCAGCCTGATCTAGTGGTTGGCAGCCCTGCCCATGGCAGAAGGTTGAAGTGGATGATCTTTAAGGTCCCTTTCAACATAAGCCATACTATGATGATGAAATATAAAATAACTGAAAAATAACTGAAAGGCAGTGCAGTCATTGGTCACAGCCAATGTGAGTTTGCAAGGGGAAAGTCTTGTTTAATTGACTTGATCTCTTTTTATGACAAAGATACCCAAGGGAAATTCAACAAGGGAAACCAATTGATGTTGAATCTTTCGGGATTTCAGCAAAGATTTTGTTACTGTTTCTCACAATCTCCTTTTGGACAAAAATGTTCAGCATACAGCAGGACAAAACCAGAATTTGTTGTGTGAATGACTGGCTGACGAGTTGGTCTCAAAGAGTTTTAGTAAATAGGATTACATCAGGCTGACAGCTAGTCACTAGTGAGGTTCTGCAGGGCTCCATGTTAGTACCAGTTCTCTTTAATGTTTTCATCAATGACTTTGATAAGGGATTTGAAGGTAAATTAAGTTAGTTCATGTGTGATGCTAAATCGGGAGCTGTAGAATCCCTTGGGAGTAGAGAGGACTTGCACAGAGATCTTTACAAATTAGTGAGCAATCACCAAGTGCATGACGGTTAAGAAGAACAAGTGCCAGATTCTGTACATGCAACCGGGCTACCCTGTCTGTATGTTCAGACTGGCACATAGTAGTCTGGGGAGCTCTGACTGAGAGTAAGTTGAATGTGAGCCAGCAGTGTGCCCTGGCAGCCATAGGGCCAACCGTGCCCTGGGGTGCACCAGGCCCAGCACTGCCAGCGGGTGAGGGAGGGGCTGTCTGCTCTGCTCTGTGCGGCCTCAGCTCCAGCACTGGGTGCAGTCTGGCCCAGCAATATAAGGACATAGAACTATTAGAGAGCATCCAAAGGAGATGGTGAAGGGTCTGGAGGACAAGATGTGTGAGGAGCAGCTGAGGTGCCTGGCTGCACTCAGCCCAGAGCAGAGGAGCTGAGGGGAGGCCTGATGGCGGCTGCAGCTCCTCACAGGGAGCGGAGGGCAGCGCTGAGCTCTGCTCTGTGTGACAGCGACAGGGCTGAGGGAACGGCATGGAGCTGTGTGAGGGGAGGGCAGCTGGGCTCAGGGAATGGTTCTGCACCAGAGGGTGTTCAGGCTTGGAATGGGCTGCACAGGGCTGTGGGCACGGCCCTGAGTGCCAGAGTTCGTGTTTGTGCACCGCCATTGGATGTTGCGTTTGGATTCTGGCAGTCCTAGCTGGAGCCACGGGTTGGACTCAGTGATGCTAGTGGGTACTTTCCAACTCAGGGTCTTCTATAATTCTAAAATATATAATTTAATAGAGTACTGTAATCTTAAAAATATTTCAACACATTCTTATTAATATGTAATTTATATAAATATATTGTAAATACAGCTGTGTTGTTCCCTGGTCTGCTTTTTTTAAATTGCTTTAGTGTAGCTCACATTCTGCTTTATCTCAGTAGACTGTTTGACTAGGAAAGTTCCAAGAGAAAGTGAAGAAAGTATCCAGTTTTGTAATATTAAAATTATATTGCTGTCCTTTTTAGAAGAAAAGCAGTGGGTGGTAAGGCCCTCTGCAGTGATCCACAAGTATCAGGAGACCTTTTAGATCTCATAATGGTGCATACAACAGCACCATAGTGGATAATAGGAGAAATGTCAGGTTTTGCACATACCATGTTATCAGGAGGGCTTCAAAGATGAAGCTGAAATGCAACTAAGTACAGAATCCCATCAGGTGGCAAAACTTTGTGCTGATGTGTAATACAGCAACCTCCTTGTTCCAGGTGGGCTTGTACATTTGTGATACGTGTGAATTAGTTCTACAGGCTGTTTTTTAATTTCTGTGAGATAGACAGAATTTGTCAGTAAAAGAAGGTAGATGCTGCCCAGCTGTCTGCTGAGTAGGATTATGGCATAAAAGAGAAGCCAGGCATCACGCTGCATGCCTGAGTTACAGGCTATTTGTGGAGGATTGTGAAGAGGGAGTTAAGTGTGTGACTCACACTCTACACATGGGCTGATCACAGCTAAGTAGAAGGAGAGATTTTCAGATAACAGACATTGATCATCAGTGAAAAATCATGACTGCATGGGAGTGCTTCTAGTGGGCTCATATCTTATCAAGAAGTAAGCCTGATACTATTCAGCATTTTCAGTAGCAATGAAGAACCAAACACAAAATGATTACTCATAAAATTTGTGGATAACACAAGGCTTGATGAAATGGTAGATTTTGTTTGAGAAGGGATAGTAATGAAAAGTTGTATGGGAACTGTTGAGTCACGGCCTGAACCACTGATTGATCACCTGAGGAATGGACTGCCATGGGAGCAAAGGTAAAGGCGATTCAGCTGTGTGACCTACACCCCATGTAAGGGGTGACTGCCACTGGGGAGGCTTCCTTGTGGAGTCTTTCTTGCAAACCTAGATCTCTGGATACAGGTGAGCATTCCTTCCCTGTTTGCTTTCACCACGGTAATCCTTCCACCTGTAACACCAACTGTAACAAAAGTAATTTTCATTGCCTTGGGCTAAGTCAAAGAGATGCACTTGAATGCACTCAAAAGAAATTATGCTTAGGGGCTAATTAACATCACAAATTTTAGTTTCAAAGATTACCACTAGAGAATTCATTTTACAGTAGGGAGGTATGCAGTAGATAGATATGGATTAGAAAATATTTGAGGACTTTAAAAGGCGCTGATATTCTGAAACTCAGTCTGCTTTTTAGATCAGCAAAAAGACTGTAAGATGACTTCTTGTGTATATAAACAAACTGGGAGGAAAAAAAGTTGGGAGAATAAAAGACTCTTTTATATACTGGGCAGAGGCTTAGTAGGATCTGGTAGTTGGAAGCCAAAGCCACTGAAACTCAGAAGAGCAATCTGGCACAAATTTTTCACAGCAACGGAGTTCCGCTATTGAAAAACCAAATGAGATATGAAGACTTCTTTGCGCTGCTTTCAGATCAAAACTGAATCCCTTCATGGAAGGTATACTTAAGTATGACTACAAATTATTGGACTTTGTATAGAAAAATATAAATATCTGTGCAATACAATGTATCAAGCTTTATAATTTAGCTTTAGTTCCATATTGGCCTTTTTTTTTTTAAACAAACACACAATATGAATTATACCATCCATATTATTGTGGATCTGTTTCAAAATTAAGCATACTTGTAAACTGAAAGGATATATTTACAGTGGTACTGTTTAATGAGATATATCAGCTCCATTGACATCAGTCCTGATTAGACCTTAATGCAGATATTTAGTACTGGGAAAACTGGTGTCTGGACTAAATATCCTGAAGTATGATTTGCTTTTTCTGGCTTATTATGAAGGCCAAAAATAGCTAGTAAGCTCTTGAAAAAATGAGTCTTTACTTGAACGGTAGTAAGAAACCATTGGTGACATAAAACACTGTGCTACCCTTCTTGGATGTAATGACTGGATCTGTGGAGGTATGCCATGGCAGCTGACTGAGAATGACCTAATTGCCAAGCCACAAGAATAGAAGTGACTTAAATTAACCTGTTTCTCTTTGCAATAGAGGATGATTAAGCAAGTAACTGAAATTAATGGCTACTCAACTACTGGATGGTAATTTAGATAGCTATCTTAAGCTCTGGGATATATGACTGTACAGGGTGAGGCTTATCAGCATTGCAGTAGTTTGCACATTGTTGAGTTACCACAGAATTATTATATATGAGTTATTTACATATATAGTTCTCTGAGAGAGAGAGACAGGGTTGTCTAAGAACCTCAGATTCAGTGAATTAGATCCATGATCTGAACTGGGAAGATCAAGACAGCACTGCTTTGGCAGCCCACAGAAGCTGTGAATGCCCCATCCCTGTTGTTGTTCAAAGCCAGGTTGGATAGAGCCATGAGCAGCCTGATCTGATGAAGTATTCCTGCCCATCATCTTTAAGGTTCCTTTCAACCCAAACCATTTTAGGATTCTACGATTCTGTAAGTTCAGGAATAAACAGTAGATTCTGAAGAGCTTCATTATTTATTAGCTCAGTTTCAAGCATAAGCTATTGCTTTCAGACCTAATCCATAGTATTTAAAATTAAAAGTTAACACAAAATATTTGTATTAGAAAATAATATTCTTACTATTGCAGGTTATTATGGTGCTGTGCACTATCCTGTTTTACATGTCTTAATGCACAACATCAGTCAGCTGTGTTTTGTATTTTCTTGGCTTGAGTTCTACCCCTTATGTGCACAGTGTGAGCCTGTGTATTTGCAATTACTTCTACATGGTTCAAGCTGCAGTCTATGTTTCTAGCCAAATCTAGAAGTACTACCTGTCAATAATCAGTGCAGACTTTTGAGTGCCTAATTCTAAAGTGTGAGTGAAGTCAAGTTAATAGTGGTGTGTTACTCAGTGACTCTGAGTCTCTCCCTGGCCATCACTACTGTTGTGTTCTGATAGTGGTGCAGTAGTTCTGTTGAGCCATGTTCTGATCCTCTGCAATAACAGCGTCTTATTTTTATGAGGTCTTGAGCAAAAGATCCTCTCTCCCCCTTACTGACGTTTCAGGGAGATGCCTCCTGTTCCTCCTCGAGGTGCCTCTGGGAGGTTACAGCTTCATGTGAATGCAGAGCTGCTGGTGGGGAAGCCCTGCTTTCTGCGGACTTCGCCTCATAGTATTTTTTTGCAGAGCTGTTATTAAGTGCCAGCCAGTCATGCAACCACACATCTTTTTAGGCTTTTTGATTTTCCTTAACTATCATTTTATGTATCTGCTAGGACCCTCTAGCATCAGTTTTCAATATTACAGGTGTGTTTGTTTTCAGCGTTTTATTCTGCAAAAACATTGGATGTTGGCAGTCAGGGATTCGTTGGTGCTGCCCTGTTGCTTGGAGTCTTTTCTGATGTGATTTTCAGCATTACTTCAGCATCATTTTCTACTGTTCAGTTGTGAATAATGCAAATTGGCATAGTGTCTGGAATCATTCTTCAGTTCAAACTGCATAAATACACAGCTTCAAATAAGAACCAGTGTCTGAAGGCACACGGTACTTTACCAGGGCTGTTAAAAAAGCAAGTTGATATGTGTAAGTGTGGAATTACTTGCCTCACTGAAATAAGGTTGAATATCTAGCAGTTCCTTTTTTATTTATTTATTTATTTATTTTTATTTGCTGCAAACAAATGTACATCCACTTTTTTTGCAGGAGATCTGTTTTTTTTCTGCCTGACTTGTCTTTGTAGCTTTGGCCTATGTGACAAGCTGCTTTTTCATTTTTTTTAACTTCTTTTTCATGCCACTGTTCATACTTCCTTTATGAAATTGTGTATTGAACTTTATATTTAATATTTTTTATTAAACCACGTGTTTCCCAGCTCTCATGGCTTCTGCTACTCTCTAAATAACCACTATATATTCCTTCTGACCTATTTCTCTTGTACCTCAGAAATCACTCTCTTATTTGCAAGACTCCATGTAGTGCTGAGAGCCTCAAAACTGATAAAAGGGCTGGAGTTATACTGTCCCCGTATCTCTTAGTAACAACCTTAATTACTTTGTGCAGGATCTTTCCTCAGCAATAAGTCTGCCTTTTATCTTAGAGTGGACAGACCTTTTTCTTTTAAATCGGATTAACATAATCCAGCCCTGGACTTTGCTTCTCTGTACTTTTTCAAATGCTTCGGAGAATATGGCTGCAGTGACCAAATCTCTTCCAAGCTTTTATTCAGTTTGCAAATCACGCATTTCTATTTGAGAAAAATGCTTATGTATTACTCTGAGAACCTTCTAGGTGCTGTCAAGCTCTCTTTAGAAATAGCAATTCATGGCTTCTGGTGACGATCGACTCATATCGCCCTCTGATGAATAAAATCCTATTACACCTATAAAAATGAGACATTGAGCATGTTACCATTTGAATATATTAAAATTTAGGAGTTTGTAAGGATGTTATTTTGTAAAACTTTCTTTTATTTGCGACTCGCTCTTTTGTAAAGAGACTGCCAGTGGCCTTCCTCAGAAACACTGACCGGTGCTCCATTCAATTTACCATAGAATCATAGAATGGCTTAGGTCAGAAGGGACATTAGAGATCATCTAGTTCCAAGCCCCTGCCACAGACAAGGTTGCCAACCTCTAGATCAGGCTGCCCAAGGCCCCATCCAACCTGGCATTGAGCACCTCCACACCTTGGGCATCCACGGCTTTTTTTGGGCAGCCTGTGCCAGTGCCTCACCACCCTCTGAATAAAGAATTTGTGTCTAACATCTAACCTAAAAAACTGAGTTTACTGTCTTTGGAAGGATGAGCATTACCTTTTTGGAGGAGCCCTCCCAAATTCTTCTGGGACAAATCTGAGGATTTCCCCTGCTCCTTCCTAAAGTGACAGTGTTCCTTGGCTCTTCTCTGTTTCTCAGCAGAACATTCCCCTGCTCCATCAAATCCAGTTGCCCACTATATTCTTACCCCTCTTGGTTGGTTGCATCCCATCCAGCATCAACATGCATGGTCTAGTAGTCCTCTGGCTTTAACACAGCTGCTAGTCTCTTCATGATGCCTTGAAAGTGGGTCTCCTGCAGGCAGCAAATCTTTCTAGAGAGATTATCTGAGCAGCAAGTGTGTGCCTCAGTGTCCCTGAGCAGAGTCCCCACTTACTAAGATGTTTCACCTTTTCTTGGTGACTCTGGTTCTGACATTTTTCATTCTAATCCCTCAGGACCAGAAGCCCTGTGGAAAAACACAGTTTATTGCATTCTTCATTGAGATTTGCATTCACATCCATATCACTGATGTGGACAAGAGATGAGGCGCAGAATCCTTGTTCACCATTCTGTGTCAGTCTTTTCTTATCCTTTTGTCATTTGCACTGGGGGAAATGCAGTGATGGCCACCATCTGTTTATACTGTTCGTTGAACTTTGTTTTTGGGCTTGCTACTTCTTTTACCTGGCATTCTGATACTCACTTATACCTTGCCCAGAATGTCACTATCAGATCTCCCTGGAGCCTTCTCCATCATCCTTCAAACTCAAACACTAGTATTTATTCCAGATCTCAAATGCATACCCTGTGGTTGGGTCCCAGAAATGTAAAATGAGTATTGGATTGTTGTGCATAGTATAACTGGGTGACCTGAAAGGTACTGAAAATCAGAATTAGGGAGGTACAGATTTTGTACCTGCCTTCTCAGAAAGCAAGAAGCACTTGAGCTTAGCTGTTTCCTAGCTTGTTACAGGCTGGATGCAGCTTGAGCACAGTTGGATATAGGAAGAACTGGCATCATGCCCTGCCCTGGAAAGCTTCAGGTCTGTCATCATGCATCTGCATTACCATGCAAAGTCACAACCATCAATGTCATTTGCAAGACTTGTCAGACAAAATACAGAAACCAAATGATGTATCCCAAGACTATTTTTAGAAAAATGTTTTCTGTTCTCTTTTGTCTCTCTGCTCAGACTGTGCTCATTTGTGTTATCTTATTCATACAGTATGAAGAACATTTAAGCTGTTTGCTGTATTCAGAAGTCCAGATCTGTTTCTTTTGTGATTAGCTCTTTTTCCACTGTTGTGGATCCAAGTCTGACTTTGGATCAGTGTCTGACTACCAGTAAGAAAGCATCTTATCAATTCTTCCTTATTTTTCCCTGTTCATTTCTTGAGTTACTTGGCTGTGAAAGAAAGACATTGCTGTGGCATTTATTAGGAGCATTTGATATTTCTATTTAAATGACTTTTCTTCAAAAAGAAAACAAAAGGCAGCATGGCTACCAATGCTTGTTTCACGTATGTGTGACCTGAATGCTGCGACTCTTCCTGCTTGCTTCATCTTCACAGGTTTTACTGAGATTAGAGCTTGTTGTATTTTTTACTTGTTTTCTTGTCAGTAAGGTCTCATTGCTGTACAATGATTACTTAGGACTGCAAGGATCATATTTTTATGTTTGATTTCATGTGAAAATCTCAGTGTGTTTTACCTATCTGGTAGGAATTCAACTTGTCTGTCTTCCTGATTTTTTTTTTTTTTTTTTTTTTAATGTAGATTAGCTGTCCTCTGTCTTGCACAACGCTCCTTCAGAACAGAATAATAATTTTAATTCAGTTTATCTTAAAATAACCATGTTATTTTGGCTTTTCTACATTAGCTTGGAACCTTTGGCTACTCAGCCTTTAACCATGATTTAAATGGTCTGTTGCAATACAGCCTCCATGTTAGTGATTCACAGCAGATACTGTTAAATGGCTTTTCAATGGTCCATGCAAATTGGAACGCTTTAACGTCTAATTGAAATTCGTTTCCATGCTATCTGAATATCAGAAAACTCGTTGTCTCCCTTTTGAGTGATATACCCTGAACGTTTTAATTCTTTGTTTTCAGTATTAAAAGAGTGCTAGCAAACATTCACTAAGCAGAGTGCTTTAAACTACAAATTGAAATTTGTATTTTGGTATACGTATGAAAGATCTACTAGCTAGGGACCAGTCTCATTTCTCACTGAAAGCAACAGCAGAGAGAAGTTGTAGGAGAGAATATTTTCATCAAAAGCAAGTCAATACAAGGAAGAATGTCTCCAAGCAATTTCTAACCCAAACCTTAAGCATCACCTTTGGCTCACTTCCATAGTGCTGTGGAAGTCAATAGACAGGTTAAGGTAATGAACAGGAAAAATAGACTGCTGTGCTGCAGCACACAAGAGAATCAGCCTCCAGGCCATCTCCCTGTGCCTGTCAGGATTTAGTAGTTTATGATAATTTCTGCTTTTGTCCCTTTTTTCCATTATCTTATGGTAAATACAAAGCAACTCTTTACAGAATCCAGCTTGTCATGTTGCTACTTCTTTCTGTGCCATCTAAGAGGAAGCATAGAAGATGAGAGTTAATTTTTCTTGCAGGTGACTTTTTAAATTCAAAGTTTAACATTGGTTTAGAATGATGAATAATGAAAATATTTTTTAATTCATATTTATTGAATTTGTATGTTGCATTGTTTTATACATGTACATTCCTTGAAGGGGAATGTGAGTATTGCATTACCCTCTTTATTAGATTGATTGACAGCGTTGTCCCAGAAACAAATTTTGAAAACAGAAGTGAAAAGTTATACTGTAACTGGCCCAAGAGCAGAATTTGTGATAATGATTTGTGATTCAGTCAAAGCTCTGAAGTTCATAGAATAAGTTATACAAAAGTGCTTCTAATGTGAACACGTTAAAACATATTGAATCTTAATGTCTAAATAAAAAGCTTGTTGCAGAAATGTTACTAAGAAATATTATTGACTACTGAGTTTCTTCAACCTATTTACACCAAAATTCTACCCAAAATTTACAGAATCATAGAACAGGAGATCTTCCCAGGTTCCTCCTCGCTTTTCTTGAAGGATGGACTGACATTTACTTTTTCCAGTACTTAGGAATCTCCCCCAGTCACCACACCTTTAAAGAGAATGGCCTTGCAATGACAGTGGTGACATCCTGTCACATCCCTTGTATGTACCCATGACTCTGTCATGTATCATGTATATCCAGATCATTTAAATGTTTCCTAACCTGATTCTTCTCTGTTGATGTTAAATCTTATTTTCTATGGGCTTTTCCACTGGTCTTTGGCACCTAGGATTCCTCAAAGCAAGTCCTGCTGCTGACACAAAGATGTTGAATATTTCATCCTTTATATATTGTTTACAGCCAGATCCCTGTCCCATTTAGCAGCAAGCCTACATTTTTCCCTGGTTCTCTTTTTGCTGCTGATAAATCTTCACAAGTCTTTCTTGTTGCCCATCATGTGCCTTGCCAGACTCAACTCCAGACGTATTTTGGCTTTCCCTAATCCCATTGTTGCATGATCAAACAGTATCTTTTTATTTCTCTTGGGTCACGTGGGTGACCTTCTGCTTCCTGTACACTTTCTTTTCCCAAGCTTAGTCAGGAGCTCCTTGTTTATCTACATAGCCTTTTTGCCACCTTTGCTTGATTTTTTTTTTTCCCATACATGGATATGTCCCTGATCTTGGAGGAGCTTGACGTTTTGTTCCCTTCTCACAATCCTGAACTTTGCCACTCATGATCCTTTCAGCAAAATTTGTCGTTGATCTTCATGGTCCCAGCAGTTCTTTGTACGTATGAAGGGAGCAGAGTGGCTCCCTTCCATAGCTCCTCTATCACTTGTAAGAAGTTATCATCACTGTGTTCCAGGGATATGTTGCATTAGCTGTGCCCTAACGTGTAGCGCTTCCAGCAGGTTACTGAAGATCCCATGACGACCAGGGCACAGAAGCAAAAGGCTTCCATCAGTAGCCTGACGAGGCCTCATCTACTTCCTCCTAATCATGGAAGTCTGTGTTACCCACATTGGTGGTCCTGCAGAATCCTGACCCATAAGCTCTCATTAGGGTCATTGGCAGGCATTTTTAAGGACATTGTTAATGCTGTTTACTTCAGGAAACAACCAACAACCCTGGCTGCTGAGGCAATTCCTACAGGTATGGTATCATTCAGTGCAAGGGAGGCTAGAAGTGAGTTTCTTGAGTGCGGGAGGTAGCACACAGCATGTATTTCTCAAGGTATTAAAAATATTTCATTGTTTCTGTAAATGTTAAATTCAGACAGACATTCAGAAATTAGTTTCCAAGAAACTGTAGCTTCCTTAGAAGTGCTTGTGATTAACCCAATTAGCGTTCTTTTTCTGATTGCTACCCATGCTTACATAGAGTTGAGAGTAAGCACAGTCCAGTGAGTATTTACCTGGGAGAAGAACATAGAAATCTATGGAGAAAAAAAAAATTATTCAGATAATGCTGACATGACACAGCGATTCCAGAAATTCTTTGAATTTACTTTTAATTGTCGTATTTTGTATGAAACACTGGAAGAAGAACAAACGTAGCAGTCTTATCTCCTGAAGAGTGTCAATGTAACTGATCACAAATCACAATAGTGGCAGACAGTAGCATGCTGGGTTCAAACAAAAATAGCATGCAGAAAATTACTGGGATATTCTGCTCTGCTTTGTACTCATGCTTGCACAAGCCAATCTGAGACTAGTCAGAGCTGAAGAATCTATCCTTCTTCGACAGTTTATCAGATATATATTTTATATAGCTGGGACTTTTTATTTGTTGGGTGTTTTTTTAGTAATTTCTTCCTCTATTTTAGTACTACTAAAATAGAAGTGCATTCTTGTCATTCTTCTGTTTTTGACTTTGGACTTTTTTTTTTTCTTTCTGCTGAAAAGCTGCAATCATATGCTGTTGTTCATTTTCTTATATAGTCACTGTGTTACTGTTCTTCTACCAGGAGGAGGTTTTCAAATACTGGAGTGTGAATGAGATTAGGTCTAAACAATTCTATTTCGGTCTGTTTGTCTTTACTGTGAAATTTCCTTTTTTCTAATGTTCTTAGTGAATGCTAAGAGGGGAACAAAAATAAGTTGGTAGGTATGGCAGGGAGTATGTGTGACAAGCAGCTTGGCTAACAACTAATGTCTGTTTGCCCCTAAATCATCTACATTTAGAAGAAAAGATAGGAATTTTGAAATGATTAAGGCTTGGAACCGTGTTTCATTGCTGCTCTTGAGACTGGAAGACTTACAAATATAAAATAAGAAGACTGCCAGATGAAGGGAAGAGCTGCAGGTACTTCAGCCCTTAATGCCGAATATCTACACCTTTATATTGAAGCAGATCTATATCTGGTGTTTTTCCTAGATCTTAAGTGTCTCCTCTGATCCTGAGAATGGCATGTGAAGCGGCTCTGGGAGCGCCTGACATTTAACTCGCATGTTGTGCTTTTTATTGTACATAAAATCACTGCTCCTCCATGCCAACAGCTGGGCTCTTCCTCTCCTTGCTGTAGATACTTAGCATATGCAAGTAACTCCAAACCCAGCTGTACAAAGTCCTCAGTAACCTGCTATAGTTGATGCTTCTTTGGTCATGAGATTGATTTATTGGCTGGGTTAGGTAATTTCTAAATCTCTCCTTTTATACCTCAGCTATTTTGGCATTCTCTGAATTGATCGACTTGAGCAGAGACCTGATGGGCTTTTGTAACATTTCCAGCATTTTCATTCCCTACAATGTAATCTACTTGCAGGGACTGTTTTTAGTAACAATATAATTTATAATGTGGAAATTTTATCCAAAGAAATTACCATTGGTTATGGGCTCAGTTTCCACTGGTGGAGACACTGCTGTATCCTGTGACAAGTTCCAGATTTAATCTGTTGTGAGAGTGGTTTTGAATCTTATCTTTCACAGACAAGATGAAGAATAAACTTTCCTTTCAAATACACATGAAGGTGTTGGCCATGATACCTGCATGCATGGATCACAAGATAAAGTTAATACTTTTTCCATAAGTGGAAGGAGGACACAGTGCTGATAAACAGCTTCATTTTCAACACAGTTAATATAAAACAGCACTGCCTGTCAGTCATATTATAAAGTGGTTAACATTGATTTTACTAAAGTGAGCACAAAACCCTCAACAAATATTTTAGTTGAATATTACAGTTATGTTTCTTTTGGCAGTTTTTGACCAACACTCTCCTCAGCCATTTCTGTATCACATTGGATTAATCCCTGTCACCAATACGTCGTATAATAATCCCGCTATGTGAATTTGAGAGGGAAATTGTGTCCAGTGGATATGATTGCTCATTCTTACTTGTAAAGGAGTACAATGAAATATATTAGGACAAATTCTTTATTTTGAAACTGGGCTGTCTGCTGTGGTTATGAATGCCTGTAAATGAATGCAGGGACAACAAAGACCTTTTATTGTGTTGTCATTCCTCCCTCACAGTGTTCTCACTGTGGTTGAAAAGCTTTCTTGGATTGTTCTTGTTCATGATTGCTTAACTGAGTGCCAACATAGAACTCCACAGAACTTACGTAGGCTAGTAGAAAAAGAGATTTTTCCAGATGTTAACGGTACTAATTTGTGGGAAAAGCATGAATCTTGGAAGTTCTACTCATGTCAACCTCATTAACATTAGCTGGAAATAAGGAACTCTTCATCTTTGGAAAATATGGCTGTGTGCAATTAGCCATGGAGCAATAAGACTGGGAGCGTGACATGGTGAGAAAAAAAAGTGTATAGTTTTATGGTTTTATTTGGCCGTATAAAGGTGGATGTACTCCTGGCCATCCAATGTTGAAATGGCTTGCTTGGCCAGTCAACAGAAGCTCCTAGCCCTAAAACATTTAAAGAAAAGGAATGTGAAAGGAAAAAAACAAATTCCAAAAGATAGCAGGACATGAAAATGGTGATGTGTATAAAGATGGGAGAAGTTCCTGTCCTTTCAGTTCCTGATGTTTGCTTCCTGCATCTTCAATAATGGATTGTCATCTTTAAGTGGTGCCTATTAACATCATTTCATAGCAGAAAGGGAAACAAGTGCTTTCAACTTCAGTGCCAAATTATGCTGTGCACGGTGCTTTAGTGGGCACTCCACAGATGCAGCTCTTCTCCTGGTCTCTCTCTTTTCACTGGACTTTTTTTGAAGGTAATATACCTAATGATAAAGCCAGGCAAAGCAAACTTGATCCTGGATTTGCTACTGCCAGCTTTTCACCTTACAGAATGAGTTTATTTTTAAAAATATTTCTCATGAATCTCCTCCAGCAGTACGGTTAGACCCACTGTCAGCTCCAGCCCTGAGCTGCGTGCACCTTCTCTACAGGAATCTTTTGCAAAAAGGCAAAAGGAAAACTTTAACCAGCCAAGGTGACTGATTTTTTTTCTTCAATGGAAAAAAAAAAACAACCAAGGCAACTAGTTAAATAAGACTGGAAAAAGTATATCTACTGTATTTAGCTTAAAAGGAAGGAGATATTTTGGTTTTGTGGCCACCTTCAAAATGTGGGAAAGGTACCGTGTTTTCTAAATTCAGCTTACCGTTCTTGGATCAGAAGTACAATGCTTGCCAGTGAAATAGTAAAATAGAAAGGAAAGAAGATCTTTATGGATCAAGGTATATAACCTTCCTCAAATTAACTTTGGTCTGGATTTGGATTTTATCCATAGCAAGACTTTGCTATTGGTAGTGCACCATTTTGAGAAGCTTTGGCGTAAGGTTTTGACCAGCTCTCTTACTGTCGATCACTAGAAAACGGCTCTGACATTCAGAAAGATTGCTACAATTGTCTGTGAATGTTTTCAGCAGGGGAGAATGCCTTTGTGAAGCAGCACTAACAAGGCGGAGGATTTGTCCTCCCCACTGCTTTAACTCATCAGCCTTTATTAAAGGAAACGTTGTGGGGCAGACCAGGAGGGGAACTGGCTTTGTAAGTTTAACTCCACAGCACTCTGTGAAGCAAACTTTGTAATTAAAGTCCTGAAAATGTTTTGACCTGTTGTAGGAGAGAATTGCCTACAGGCAGTGCTTAAATCTATTTTCACACTGTAAGCTCCCTGAAAAATAGTAACCTTGATCTTTTGTGTGGCCTATTCTGAAAGTCTTTGATAGGGGTAAGGTAATGAATGGCTTTAAGATTTACTGAAAGTTAGTAATCACCTGATGATTTTTTAAGCAGCAAATTAGCTTATCCAGAGCTTGTATAGCCTGAAGAATTTACAATCTTCAGACTGAAGTCTAGCTGCAGGAGCTTTAACAATCAATGAATTCAGATTTCTGTCACCAAATCACCTCAAATTTGAATGAAGAGCTCCGCAAGATTGGTTTGCTTGTGGAGAAAAGCATTGGAGGAGCTGACCTCATTTTTAGCAAGAGAGGGATGTAATTATTTAGTGTAGTATTGAAATGGTTATGTTAACCATTTCATTATGGATTTAAGAAAAGGTAGCATTATGCCTATCCTAGTGCCACGGGAATTTCAGAAATTTAGGAATCTCCCACCAGATTCTGTGTTTGTGAGCTACTGACTTTAGTGCCCAAAAGTAACAGCTGGCATAATAGCTGGCAGACGGGAGGCAGCTATGTCAGACACAGGCCTGTGTCTGCGGTCAGACTGAAGGCACTTTGCAAGGCACCAAGCCTGGTCACCATCACAGTGACGTGACCATCACAGGAGCTCTGCACAGGCCAGGCTTGGTCAATACGCCAGGTGCTTTGCTGGCACTCCATAGTTCTGCTAATCTCAGCAGGATTCAAGAAGGCATTAGTGCAGTAAGTTTATTAGAAGAGATAATTAGCACAAAGCAGATGAGGATTTCATAAAGAAAGAGACTTGGTCTGCATCACCAAGGCCTAGTTATGTGACATGGCAAGGCCCCAGCTGAGCCTTCTTGCTTCCCAGCTCCTCTCTAGTTGGAGCATCCATTGGCACACTGCCAGGATGGGTAAATCCAGTTGAGGAATTGTCACAGCTGATGAGACCCATCTGGAGAGTATGGTGATGTGAACGAAAACCCTTCAAAAAGTAACACACACGCACAGGCTCGATGACTGGCAGCCAAACAGAACGGATGCATGCAGCTAGGCAATGAGCTGTGGAGTGGACAGGCTCAGGGGAAAGGCGAGGCCAAGCTGATTTGCCAAAGGACTTTAGCTCCTGTCCTTGGGATCAGCTGCACACAGAAAGCCCTTTGATCTGTATTCCACTAGGAGATTGAGCTTTTCTCAGGTGGGAGATAAAAGAAAACAAAGCACGTGTATGGCATGAAAAATGATAGAATCTAAGCTACATTTAAAGAAACAACAGATCATTCAGATTGCTCATTCCAGGCTTGCCCACAGATTGACAGAAAGAATCTACTTCAAGTCAATATATTTTTATTAAAGCAAGTTGTGTTTTTTAGAATCTTTCCATGCTATTAAAAATGCATGATACTGAGAGGCCAGTGCTACTCATGGGAATGAGTGAGTGGTTCTGATTGTAGTGAGAAACTCTTGGATTATTTTTGCCTTCTAATAACCCGAGCCTTCCCTTGAGCTATTCATGAATTCCCTCCCAAATTTCTGAACTTCCTCAGTTTGGTCAAACTGTTGGAAATTAGAACAGCCCACTTTGTTCCTTATACATTGATGCAGAGCTAGGGCTTTCATCAAAGCACTGGAGAACTACCTTTACAACATTTCAGTGTCATATAATGCACTTTGTCCAGTCTTCCTTCATGCAGTATGAGTATTCATATTTTTAAAGGCATGGTGCAATACCAAATAAGGTAAAATTTAATCTAGGAAAGTACTGAACTATCATTGTCTTGACCCACGTGTCTTTGCTTATGAATGATAGCTAACTTCTAACATATACCAAAATAAAATAGATTTTAACTCATCTTCACAGCCTAGATTTCTAGCCATACATCCAAGGTATTTTTATAGTACGTTATCTTCCTGTAATAGAAGAAGAAGAAAAAAAACTTCAAAACTCTGCAGAAAGTATGAATGAAACTATACCTTCAAAATGGCAATTTTGAAAGTAAATATAATTTGTTAGAATATCACTGTTTCCCAATCATTCAATACCCAAAGCTACTGCTCAGTCATTTGTTAGTGTACAGTCAGGATATCCTCAAATATTTATTAACCATATAGGATGGGAACTCTGTGAAGTATTCATGTGTTCAAGGAATTACCAAACTTCGTTTCCTAATTGTTGTACCTTTTACTGGCCAGGCTGTGATGTATATGATGTGGGTCTTAACCTAGGTTTGCTGAGATTGTAAATGATCAGATTCAGTAAAGCAAAAAAATTATTCTGATTTCATTGAGTGAATTTTATTCATCTTATTCTGTGCTGGACTTCAGGCCTATTTTGTTATAAAGTTTTATGGAATCACATGGGAAGCAGTCAGTGAGTGATTTGGAGACTTTCAGCCAAGATATGGTATAGAAAGCTGCTCATTTCTATCAGTTGGATTTCATTCTTTAGAGCCTAGAGGCAGTAACTGATGGTATGAATGCATCTAACTTGGGTCTTCAGTGTCAATGCTCTTTCTTTAGGCATCTTTCCTGGTGCATAGATAAAGTCTGCACTCAGTATATATGTGTGTGCATATGTGTCAAATGTGAGATGTGAGCTCTCTTTTTGCAAGATAGTGTATGTGGGCCATAGGTACCTCTTCACTGCTTTCAGTAGAATCACACTGGTATACCAGTTCTAAGTAACTAATCTCATGTTCACTGTTACTCCTGAAAAAGCAGATAAGACTTAATCCTTCCCCTATAGGAAGTCAATATAATTCATAAGAGCTCTTGACCCCTTATCTTTCTGATGTAGCTTTCATATCACAATAAAAATCATCAGTGTGGAACAGAACAGTTTGACAGGATGACTCAGTAAAGCCACAAAATGACAGATGCTAGAAATAAAAAGCAAACAACCCATGCCAGGTCATTGCTGTCAAAGCTGGATCCTTCACCTGTTGTGCCTACTGCATACGCAGCTAATAGTTTGGGAGCCATGCTTCCTGTTCCCAGTGCAGATTATTGAAATTACTACATGAAAATTTAGTATGATCTTACTTATTTTCTAAGATTATGAGTTCCATTTAAAGATATAACTTGTACAGCAGCAGCCATGGCTTTGCCTGCAGTTCCCGGACTGATAATCCCAGCCAGCCTTGACAGCAGCAGACTCCTTACCTCCACTTCACATCACTATTTCTTCTGTCTGCTGGGCTGCCCTGTGCTTTCAGCTCTCCAACCAAGTTTGCAACCAAGTCCTCACCTTGTCTATCTATGTGGATCTGGGGCAAAAAAAAAAAAAAAAAAAGCAAAATACAACAGACCTTTAGGCCAAATAGCTTATTTCCTCAGACTTGGTGGTGAAGGCAGCGAAGTTGGGAGTTACCTGCTTTGTGGTCTCTGGATGTTTCACTCATTCTTATGAGTCCTTTGTTTACTCTGTTAAAAGGATAGCTATTACAAACCAGCTTTAATGCTGTCTGTAGATCAGATCTTTGCTTGAAGGCAGCTTGTAGTGTCTTCCAACAAAGCAGGTAGAGCACATCACGGTGTCTGATATGCCTGTAAAAAGAGCTGGAAATGTTTCACTGAAAATGGTGGTTGGATTATCCAAGAACAGTGCATAAAAGTGCATTGCATATGCTGAATGTTTTCAGCTGGGTTTCCTCTTCTGCCTTAGATCAGAAGCTGTACCTCTCAAACAGTTCTCTAAGCTTCTCACTACTTGGCATTTTGGGGGCAGACAGGACAGGAAAAGGAGTTTTTTTCAGCTGGTATTCCTTTACTTGATATTTGTATTTAAACATTAATTTGTTCCAAAGTTTGAATCCCGAAATGCATTTATATTCATAAATTAAGTAGCATCGGAGAATGTTACCTGGGTGCTGCAACTCCATCATCTGTCCTGCTGAATTGTTCCAGCAGTACCTGGCCTGCCCATGGCCCTGCTAAACCAGCATGGTTTTCTAGTGTGATTCAGGAGCTGGTACAGGCTGCTGCAGTGGGCAGACTGCGTGCAGTCACCCTGAGCTGAGGGGTAATGGTAAGGATGTGGGCTGTTTTCTGCCTGCATCAGTGCCAGGGACAAATCAGAGCGTAGTTAATTTTTAAAGTAGTTTTTAATTTTTAAATATATATATATTTTTATTTATATTTTTATATGTATATAATATATATATTTATAAATATCTATTTATATTCTAGTACTTCTCACGTCCCTGAGCCCCCGCACCCCCAAACCTCTAGGTGGTGACTGGGGTGGTAAATCCCCCCCCACTGTGAGGACAGAGCAGGTCTGAGATCGCCTCATGAGACTGAATGTGTATAATTCTATGGGGCCGGATGGCATGCATCCCAGGTTCTGAAGGAGCTGGCTGAGGTTGCCAAGCCACTCTCCATCATATTTGAGAAATCGTGGCTGTCAGGTGAGGTCCTGGATGACTGGAGGAAGGGTCACATCACTCCTATTTACAAGAAAGGGAGCAAGGAGGACCCCGGGAACTACAGGCCGGTGAGTCTCACCTCTGTGCCTGGGAAGATCATGGAACAGATCCTCCTGGATTACATGCTTGATCACATGAGGAATGGGCATATGATCTGAGACTTCACCAGGGGGAGGTCATGCTTGACCAACCTGGTGGTCTTCTATGATGGAGTGACAGCATTGGTGGACAAGGGAAAGGCGACTGATGTCATTTACCTGGATTGAGCATGGCCTTTGACATGGTCCCCCACCACATCCTTATCTCCAAATTGGAGGTATGTGGATTTGATAGGTGGACCACTCGATAGATAAGAAAATGGTTGAAGGACCGCAGACAGAAGGTGGTCATCAATGGTTCTATGTCCAGGTGGAGGCCGTATAATGTAACGTCCCCCAGGGGTCTGTCTTGGGACTGGTGCTCTTTAACATCTTTATCAATGACATCGATGATGGAATTGAGTGCACCCTCAGCAAGTTTGCTGACAACACCAAGCTGAGTGGTGTGGTTGACGCAGTAGAAGGAAGGGATGCCATTCAGAGGGACCTCCACAGGCTAGAAAGGTGGGCCCAGGTGAACCTGATGGGGTTCAATATGGCAAAGTGCTGAGTTTTGCACTTGGGCCGGAGGAATCCCAGGCATCCATACAGGCTGGAAGGAGCGGTCCTTGAGAGCAGCCCTGCAGAGAAGGACCTGCAGGTCCTGATGGATGAAAAACTTAACATGAGCCAGCAGTGTGCCCTTGCTGCTCGGAAAGCAAATGGTATCCTGAGCTCCATCAGAAGAGGGGTGGCCAGCAGGGACAGGGAGGTGATTGTCCCCCTCTACTCTGCTCTTGTGAGGCCCCATCTGGAGCACTGCGTCCAGGTCTGGAGCCCCCAGTACAGGAAGGACAGGGAGCTGTTGGAGAGGGTCCAGAGGAGAAGATGATCTGGGGACTGGAGCACCTTACGAAGACAGGCTGAGGGAGCTGGGCTCGTTCAGGCTGGAGAAAAGAAGGCTGTGGTGTGCAGCCTTTCAATACCTAAAGGGAGCCTACAAAGAGGAGGGGAATCAACTCTTTGAAAGGGTTGACAATTGCAGGCCAGGGGGAAATGGTTTTAAGTTTAAGCATGGTTTAAGTTTTGTTAATGGTTTAAGTTTAATTATGGTTTAAGTTAATGGTTTAAGTTTTAAGTATTGGGAATAGGTGAACGGTTGGACTGGATGATCTTTTAGGTCTTTTCCAACCTTGGTGATTCTATGATTCTATGATTCTAATTTGAGGGAGGGAAGATTTAGGTTGGATGTCAGGGGGAAATTCTTTACAGAGAGAGCAGTGAGGTACTGGCACAGGCTGCCCAGAGAGGTTGTGGATGCCCTGTCCCTGGAGGTATTCAAGGCCAGACTGGATGGGGCCCTGGCAGCCTGGTCTGGTATTAAAGGGGGAGGTTGGTGGCCCTGCCTGTGGCAGGGGGTTGGAGATTCATGATCCTTGAGGTCCCTTTCAACCCTGGCCATTCTGTGATTCTGTAATACGAATATAGCCTATAAACTCCGTATCTTACCTCCCTATGAGAAGTCTCTCTCATTTGCTCAATGGCTTTTTCAACCCAATTTATGGATATAGAGTAGTCCAAAAA
>NW_024884711.1:31657225-31710003 GCF_019232065.1 Centrocercus urophasianus
TAAGTATTGTCTATTGAGAATTCAGAGCAGACATTTGAACCAAGAACTGTCCATTTTTCTGATGGAGAACACATCATCAGACAATACGTTTCCTAGGCGGTTTGGTCTCATATTGCTGCAGAGTAGTTTTTATGGTGAACTCAGATGGTGTCTGAGTCAGAGGTACAGGAAGGAAAATGATGCTCAAGCACAGCTTGCCCCCGATAGGAGCTCCTGGGGACATGTCTCTGCCCTGATACACATCGGTGATACATGGTCATTAATGCACAGAGGAGACTGAAGCTGTGCACCTGCTTGTGGTGAAAGGGGAGCAGTGTGCATTTGGGTTAAAATCACCATGGGAAGATGAGGGAATTACTGCTCTGGACCTCAGATTCTGGTGAAGCCCTTTTAGTCAAATGGCATACTCTAGCTGTAAAAAGTTCTTGACTGATTTCATTTCAAAAAGAGTCTGTATTTCTCCTTCCAAGAAGCTGAGTATTGGTCAGTGTTTACAATATGGAGGAAAGCCTTTGTTCATATCAAGCTCTGGTGCTCTAAAAAAGGAGGATTTACTGACACTGCCTGGAACAATGGTGCTGTAGCTGATGAAGGAAGAGAGAAATTGTCTGCCTTGCATCTGTGGAATTTCCTGCCTATCCTTCCTGAAGGCTTTGGGAAGCTGCTTCAGACATAAAGCACTTAGCATCTGTAAAGGGAGAGGAGAACATCTATCAAACACGGAAAGATCAAAAACTGTGACTCCCTATGGAGTGACTGTTGGGAGGGAAACAGCTGAATAATGTTGAACACATTCAGCTCTCTGACTTCACCCAACGCACAGTGTGAAGGCTGTGTTTGTAGTCAAAGGATGAATCATTTTTATGGATAGGGAAAAGATTTTGCGCTTTTGCCTTTAAAGGTTCTACACTATTATTTGTTTGAGAGGTAATGCCACTTGCTTTTGCCACCTTTGAGACATAAATATTAGTCCAGAGTGTGATTTTTTTTTTCTTTTTTTTTCCTGGCCTGTCCATGAGATGACTTGGGAGGTGGTTTAGGTGCTTGGTACACTGTAAATGTTGGAGATCTGGCATGGGCTTTTATAAACTCAATTATCTTAAAAAAAATCAAGTTCCTTAAACCTCAGTGATAATTAGTTCCATATGAATATTCAGTGCCTATGCTCATGCTTCGGAATCCAGAGCTACAGTGGTTTTGAGTACAAAATAATTGAGAAAGTCCAACCCTTCGTCTTGAAAGTACCTTTTATGATTACTTCTACAAGGAGCAGACTGTTGCCTCAGAATCAGCAAGCTCTATGGGAAGAATATCCAATGGGGGAACAGCCTGACTGGGGTTGAGCTGACAGACAGCATTGTAAGGAAATAAAATCTTGCACACATGGTTGCTGTTTTGTGGATGTGACCTTCTCTTTTCTGAAGACACAAGTCTTCCACTGGGAGCTGAAAGGTACAAAACAGCCTGACAACACAGCATGTCAATACGTGTCCCTACCATAAGTATAGCTCGTGTTTCCTATTAGTGCTGTGTAGCACTCTCTGGGCAGCAATCAGCTCCATTTAAATAAGATGAATATGAAAGTAATAATGTTTCAGATTTTACTCTTGTGCATGCTGTCAAGGGAAGGAATGTTGATTTTTATTTTTTTTTTAAATAGCCTAACAGTGAAATAAAGTGAAAATGTAATTCCTACAACATGGTTAGTGCTCTTTTTAATTCTACCCTGTCCGAATTTTTTAGGGTTTTGAAGGTATTCCTGTCCAGAACTGCTCAGCGTATTCCATATATGACAGGTGGGCGAGTGATGAGGATGCTGGCTGTAATTCTCCTGGTAGTGTTTTGGTTTCTTGTTGGCTGGACTTCTGCAATAACCCAAAATTTGGAGAGAAACATTCCTCTAATTGGCCAAGGGCAAACATCTGACCACCTGATCTTCAATATGTGCCTCATGGACCGCTGGGATTACATGATGGCTGTTGGTATGTTCATTTTCTAGTCTTTCTTCTAATGTTTAAAATAAGGCTTAGTTGCTTTTTCTTTATATTTCTTTTCCTTTTAGAATATCTTAGAGCTTTATCAGGCTGCATAATATCATTAGAAAAGCATGTAAGAGAATGAAATGTTGGTTTATATGTTTTTAAATGGGCTGAGAAGTAAAACAACTAAAATATATTGAGAATTTTATGACTTTCAAAGGTTTGTAACTAAGATGACAGTAACAAGGTGATTGGTTCTCCAGAAATGTTTTTTTTTTTCTTATTGATGAATGTATCTAACTAGTACAGTGAGAAATTACAGTAGGAATAACTATGGTGGGCTTTGCATTTCTGCCCCACAGAACTGGATAGATCTGTTGTATGAGGAGGGAGAGAACTTGCAAGAACACTCTTTCATAGAAAATTGCACATACTTTAATACGAAAGCAATGGGAATAAGAAATGTATACCAAACTTTTCAACTTAACACATTTTCTAGATATTCTGTCAGTGCTCGGGATAGGCAGGAGCTAAAAAATGCCATGCTGCAGAGTTCAGTTCTGTCATACCGAGGAAAAAAATAACACATTTTTGTTTCCTTCGTTTTATAACACACAGCGAGTTCCCTATGCCAGGGTGCAGTTATATGGTGAAAGGTTCTTCATCCCAATCACTGGACAACTTCAGTGCATCTGCACCTAGAGCCCTTGGTTCCAGTACAGCACAGGTGTGCCATCCGCACTCTCAAATACATAAACATTTGAAGTTTTAACTAAGTACTTAGCTTTCTGCCCTTTCCCTCCTTCCCCATGGACATGCGGTTGACAGAGACCTGCTCCTGAAAATGAAGGCAAGGTAATGGGCTGCACTTCACATGGGAGTGAAGGCAAGATGGATAGAAACAGCCAGTGGTATTTGGAGTATTTTCTCTGAGAGTGATGTACAGAATGCCAGTGCACTGTAACATAACATTTTAAAGGACAAACCACTGCTTCCAGCTTCACCAAGAACTTTCCACAGCTCTAAGATACTTGGTCCCCTCTAGTCCCTGTGCTGTGCGCTGCTCTTCCCTCCTTCGTGTAAGATCTCTCAGGTACAATGTTCCTCATTTGTAGATATTCTCATGAGTAAACAAACAACGTAGAGAGAAGTATAAACAAGTACTTCTTGAAATGTGTCTGTATCTGGGTCCTTTTGGAAGGGTATACTAAGAAAATAGAACTCTGTTTTGTCATAATACAACAGTAATATCACCAGAGATGATGTAAAATTAATAACAAATGAGAATTGAGTGCGGAATGTGATGTCATCTTCACTGAACCATTTTGGATGAAAATTTTACTGCGTTTCACAGTTGGTAATACAGGATAGGATTATTAAAACTTTGATGCCAGTAGTTGTTGCATAATGGCAAACAAATGTGTTTATTCCATTCATCTTACAACTGTGGCAGTGAACTGAATAACAGCTCAGATTTTAATGGCTAAATATGACCCTTTTGATACTAAATGACGTGTTGGAAAAAGCGAAGATTGTTTTTTAAGACAAATTTACATCTAGAGGAGTTTTTAATGTGTTTTTTTTTTTTCCTTTTCAAGATGCACTTAAGCATAGTAGAGACAAAGCTGACTCACAAGCCTAAATACAATTGGTTGTAATTTTGTTTGTTCTGGCCTTTTGCCTTTGCATTCAAACTACCTTGTAAACTTTTGTGCAAGTCTTCAGTAAACTGTGGAGTCATGAGTGGTTTTGCATATGGGCCGGAGGAATCCCAGGCATCCATACAGGCTGGAAGGAGCGGTCCTTGAGAGCAGCCCTGCGGAGAAGGACCTGGGGGTCCTGATGGATGAAAAACTTAACATGAGCCAGCAGTGTGCTCTTGCGGCTCGGAAAGCAAATGGTATCCTGAGCTCCATCAGAAGAGGGGTGGCCAGCAGGGACAGGGAGGTGATTGTCCCCCTCTACTCTGCTCTTGTGAGGCCCCATCTGGAGCACTGCGTCCAGGTCTGGAGCCCCCAGTACAGGAAGGACAGGGAGCTGTTGGAGAGGGTCCAGAGGAGAGCCACAAAGATGATCAGAGGACTGGAGCACCTCCCCAACGAAGAAAGGCTGAGGGAGCTGGGCTCGTTCAGGCTGGAGAAAAGAAGGCTGTGGGGTGACCTCATTGCAGCCTTTCAATACCTACAGGGAGCCTAGAAACAGAAGGGGAATCAACTTTGGAAGGATTGATAACAGCAGGACAAGGGGAAATGGTTTTAAGTTGCAGGAGGGAAGATTTAGGTTGGATGTCAGGGGGAAATTCTTTACAGAGAGAGTGGTGAGGTGCTGGCACAGGCTGCCCAGAGAGGTTGTGGATGCCCCGTCCCTGGAGGTGTTCAAGGCCAGGTTGGATGGGGCCCTGGGCAGCCTGGTCTGGTATTAAAGGGGGAGGTTGGTGGCCCTGCCTGTGGCAGGGGGTTGGAGATTCATGATCCTTGAGGCCCCTTCCCACCCTGGCCATTCTGTGATTCTGTGAGTGATACCAGGATTTGTACAGCTGTAAGCCTGTACTAACCTGTGTGTATATTTATCGATCTATGTGCACTTGAAGGTGTTTATTGTTAAGAGAGTCTGAAAAGCTTACAGCCAGGAGGACTTAGTTCCAAAACCAGATAATTGATATCAAAGAGCTGTCAGGAGAAATACACATAATGCAGAATCCCTTTCATTCTTGCAGTTAACTTGCCTTCTGAAAGATTTTGTGCTGCAAATTATGTGATAGATTATGATATTTGATTTAATGTGGCAAAATGAAAATGCAGGATGATAATTTGTGAAAGAGTTGTTATTTCATTTGATTTAGCCAGGCTTTATAGAAAGCTAGTGAATATTTTGTAATACATTCTGTCACCTGTAGCCAGTGCTCCAGTGCCTCACTGTTTTTCACTCTGCTGGCAATGTCTCACTGCAATGTAGGGAGGGAATTTTCAAGGTCACAGATTAGCGAATTGAGAATTAACAAGGCTCTGTTAGAAAGTCATAATGAGATGAAGCCTTTATGCTACCAGAGATTACTGGAGTTAGGATTTATGAAGCATTTTCCATACTAATCATTCTACTTAGGCTCTATCTCCAGAGACTTTTATTGCAGTGAATGTTTTATAGTTACATTTTCATTAAGTTTGAGAGGGTGCTCTGCAAGAGAAGTAGGGACTTAGACATAAAGGTTGTCACCATTTTTAACACTGCCTTTTTACTCTGTGGTATGCTGATGAGAGAAATAGCCTTCAATAAATGCTTATCAGTGTAGTGTAATGTAAGTTAGTATGTATTTTCCTTGACGTTGGATACTTGTGGGTATTTTAATTGGCACTTTCCTAGATTCTTTAATTTCCTTTGTGTTTGTGCACCGCTGTCGGAGTTGTGGCATCTGTCTCCTAAGCAAGCCATGGCATGGATCAGAACCTGAGATTTTAGAAAAAGTCCTGAGGGCCTTGAAAGGCTCATCCTTTCTGTTATGGCTTGAATAAATCCTGTACCTCTACTTACCACAGCCTGATTTCTGATTTCAAATTAGAAAAAAATAGCTGAAAAACTTGCTCGTGGTGTCTCAAATCAAACTATTATTCTTTACATGGTTGGAAGAATCTAAGTGAAAGAGATGTGAGCACACTACTCAAAAAAAAAACTTCCCACTAAAAGAAAAAATAAGAAGTGTAATGTGCAGAACCCCTGGCAGGAGAGAAAGATAGGCAGAGAGGTAAACATGCATGTGCAAACACCAGTAAAAAGCAGATGTGAAATCTTGGTGCATGGAGGTTCCTGTTGTTAGGGCCAGGGTTTTACCCAATGTGGATAGCATTTAAGCTCTTGTTTTTAAAAATCGCCATGTGTACCCGGTGTCTGTGTTCTGGCATTTTACTTAAACTAGGAGTTGAAGGCAGGTTTTAAACAAATGCAGCTAGGTGTTTTTCCCAGCACAAGTGTGATTCCCAGCTGGCAGGAGCTGTGCTCCTCTGGCTCAGCTGCACTAATTGGGAGTTCAGGTTTGGGGTTCTGGATATCAAGGGAATTACAAACACACAACTCTGTCATAATTACTGAATGCCCTCAGCCAGGAAAAGGAACAAAGAAGAATACTGTGAAGAATATTATTAGTCTGCATTCCCAAAAGGGTTTCCTCCCAGTGTTCATTTGTTAATATTTAACCTATATAATCTTCGCATCTGAAGAGGATATGAATTGCCAAGACTGGCTCTGACAGATTGGGAATTAAGGGTTCCCTTAAAGTTCTGAGTCAGGGCATTGTGACACAGCCTCACAGAGACCCCTTATTAAGTTTTGTACAGGCCCTCAGCTGCATTCCATGAATGAGTGGTTATTATTTCTTTTTGTTACACCCATTTGATGTGGCCCTATGCCATATTTGGGGTACTTTGTTCAGAGTATTCCGTGAAAGAAGAATTGTTAATTTCCAAATGGGCATTCTTAAGCCACGTTCTCCTTAGCATGAATGTACAAAGATCAGTGCCAAAAATTGTCAGCAAAAGCCATCTCTTGAGACATCTGGGAACTAATTCTTTTGAGCAGTGTTTATAGCCTTCTCCATGTAGAAAGCCCAGCCAGAAGGTAATTGTTAGAATTCAACACCGACGAAATCTGGCTTCAGTTTTCATGTGAAAATAGTGATTGCTTGTGAAAAGTTTACTCTAAGTGATACAACCAGGACTGTCAAAAGTGTTTAGAGCAGAAATAAGAAATGGATCCGGTTTTACAAACAAGCCTTCCTCAGCTTTCACAACAAGACTGGCTTTTTTTCTGATTGTTAATCACTGCTCTTCCTGCCATGTACACCTCTTTCACAGTCTGCATCACCAATTCTGTGTGCAATCTAAGTTCCCCATCTCTAAGACACAGTAAATCTTAAAGTGTAGGGAAGAGCAACAAAGACAAGTGATGGCTCCTCTATGAGACTAGATGAAATGGGGCAATTCATTCATCTCAGATTAACTGCTTCTGTCAGTTTAATTTAAAATAAAGCATGCTTAGGGGTGATGGAGATTTTTTTTTCCCCAAAAAGTAGTGTGTTCTGTTTTTCTTTCTTCTTTTACAATGAGCAGTCAACATTGCTCAGTTTCTCAAAAGTAGTTGGAAACCTTGGTTTGAGCAGTTCAAGTTGCATTGCCTCTTGCAGTTGCTTCACTGTTCTTTATACCTGCCTCATCACAAGTGAAAGCCAATAACCTCTTGTACAAAGTGTTTCTCCTAAGGAAACCAGTAACAGGTTGTCTCAACCACATGTTTGTGCATTAGTGAATTTTGTATTCAGATTCTTCTGCAAGCCATCTGTGGGAGGAGGAGGTCGGGAGAGGCTGGGAGATGCTGACTTCCTCTTGTTGGCAGCAGAATACATTTTTTGTACAGCTTCAAATCTTTCCTGTCCTTCAACTATTTGCATACTGTTGGCATATGCTTGCATCCTCTTTAAGATGTGAGAGAAGCAGTCCCACACTCAGCTTGCTATTCCTCTTCCACTCAAAAGAGGGTGATGGGGCACAGGACAACTGGCTTTAATAGCAAGGGAAGGAATGAGCAAGGTCAGCACATCTTCTATAGAAGAAGGAATAATATGAAGGAATGAAGAAAATAAAGATTAAGAAATGGGGAAAGTGCAGAAATGAAGGGAGATCCCGGAGGCTGTCAGTCATACATTTCATGCAGAGACTCTTACAGAAGGACAGGTCATGCTCAAGTCAGTGGACATGTCTCCATTGCCAGCAAAAAGCATCTCTCATTTTCCTCAAACCATGTGATTCACAGGCTGTGGGGTCAGCATGTGCCTGGCACTTGCCCAAGTGGGCTTTCAAGGCAGTCATGGCAGCTCAGGGGATGGAGCCTGCTGTGCTACAGCAGCCTATGGACCCCTACTCTTCTTTCAGCCATGCACAGCCACAAAGCATGTGAATTCTGGTAGTGAAGATATGGCAGGATTTGGCACCATTAGTTCTTTTTCCACATGTAAGTCTTTATTGCTGTGCTTGACACATTAAAATAATTCTGAGATATAATCAGAGATAAAGATAAATCTCTGCTAATTTATAATTTGCTAGGAATAATTCAGCATTGAAAACCCATATATGCAACTGCGATTTGCTGAAATATAGAACAACCCATTCAGCATAAGAAAAAATCCACTGTGACATGGCACATCTCTCCAGCTGGGTGATTGAACGCAGTGGAGACAGAAGGAGAACACACTGGCTGGCTGTGAAAGAGCAGGACATGTTTATTTTTTTTTTCTGTTTAAGAGTGGTGTATGCAGCTCCTGAAAGCTGAGTGAGGAAATGGATGAAAGAGCCATAGAGCAGTCCATTACTGTACTGAGAATTATGGTTTGTATTCAGAATGTGAGGGAAAAAAATGTTCTAGCTGTGGAACAATACTGCTTTGTGAGTAGTGCAAAGTTCAGAATGCCAAATGCACTTAGTTAAAGTCAAACTTGTAAAAGGTTGTCCCTTCTTAAACATATGATGAAAGCATGCGAAGTATTCCACTATTTCTGGAGAGCAGCATCCTGTTCTTGTCCTGTGGTACTGCTTCTTGGGCAAAATTAACATGGTTGGATGTGGAACATCATACAGAGTCATGAAAATTGGTTTCAAACCGTGAAGGCTGTCTTCTTTTTGCAGGTAACATTTGAGCAGCAGTTAGCATGTGATGTGGCTGCCAGCGCAGGAGAGCTCCCTCCCGCTGCCCACAGCCATGTTCTCCTGAAGAGGCACCAAGAGGAGGTCATTTCTGGCATGGTGGGAGAGTTAAATATCAACCTAAAATAACTCAGTTTCCCTTCTAGGCCATGGCAAGAAGCAAACTCATAGTTCAGGATTTAAGCTGTTCACAAATATGGTTATATTTATTTCCACTGCCGTATTGAAGTGACAAGGTGGCATTGTCCCTATTTTGCACAGCTAGTGCTGAGGCACAGTAGATTAGGATTACATGGTTAGTCTAATTTGGGTGTCCATTTTGCCATGCTTTTGGCTCAGTTACAGAACTCGTCATATCTATGTAGAATGTGTTATATATTGTCTCACTGGCCAGGAATACAACCCTGTGTGCTCAGTTCTGCTGCAAACTGCAACAAAAAAAAATTCTAGATTGGTCTCCAACTAGCAAGAACATTTTCTGAGATTGTGTCTGTGAAACATGGCTCGAGTGGTGAGTTTTGCATTTGTAGAGGAGATCTGAGGCACGAAGTTAGAATTCAGTTCTCTTGCATGTGCTCAAGACCATTTTTTCATCCTGCAGTCTTTTGCCTTATTCACTAAGCATCTAAAATGTTGTTTGCAATAAATTATACAGCTTTCTTTATTAATCAACCTTGATTTATCTCTGCAATTGCTCTGTCACATGCATTAAATGAGTCTGGTCTCCCAGGAAATGGTATAGTTAAGTGAAGATTATAATACACAGGAAAGCAATTTAAAACTGGATACGTGGTGTTCTAATTTTTGTGCTGTTCAAGCTTTAGAGATGCCAAAGCTCTAAAAGTAAGGATGAAGGACTTTCCTAAGGCCTCAAAAATTGAGTTTCACATTTCTTGATTTTCCATGTTTCCTTGTATGAGTTTTGCTCATTCCACCGCTCCATGCAGTCAGCTGAAGTACTGGCTTCAGTGAGCAGTGAGCAAGGACATGGATGCTGGAACTCACTCATGTTGGGGCTGGGCAGGCAGGTGTGAGTCAGCAGCAGGTCATTCTGCATCATCTAAGTGAGGCCTGAAAGTTCAAGGCTCAGAAATGTCACAGAGGCTCTGGAACAATCTGCCCAGACACTTGTGGATGCCTGGTGTTCAAGGTCAGGTTGGATGGGGGCCTGGGCAGCATTGTGTGGTGGAAGGTGTCCCTGCCCATGCAGGAAGGTTGGAACTGGATGATCTTTAATGTCCCTTCCAGTATTCTGTAATCCTATGATTCCATGGCTATCTCTGGACACAGATGTGCCTTGTACTGGTTTTAAAAATGAAAGAATAATTGACAGTGCAGATAACTGCTCGTTTAGCAAGTCCTAGCAAATACGCTATCTCAGATCTTCAGGAAGTTTGAATCAAGAAGACCAATCTGAGTGTATCTTTCTCTACACAGCAGATATGTATCATGTACTGTGGATATATCACTGTTGCTCATTCTCAGAAGGTGCAGAGTATGACCAGCGGCCCAGGTAGATCCCACGAGGGCAGGCATGGACTGCCCCTAGTTGTAATAGAGTATAGGCTAGTCCAGTGTGGTGGCTAATGAAGCTAAGTGTTCCAAAATGTTCCGTTTTCTAACACCATGGGCATTACAAACAAAAGGAATGATCATATTTTTAAACACTAATATATATATATAACCAGGCAGGTTACATATTTAAAGATTAATTAACTTATGCACATGGCATATTGAGGCCACATTGTGTTTACATTTCACCTTCTGTGTCTCTAAAGCAGTCATTTCTTTTCTTAGTTGTTTGTCAGTCAGAGATTTGCATCCATCTGAATGCCTGGTTTGGACAGTTATAAAATAGCTACTGCAAGTTTTTAAATATTTTTTTTACTTCACATTTCCTGTCAGGCAGGTCACTCAAGTAGGAATTCCCATCATTTTCCAGAAGCGGAAAAGAAGACACTTCTTGTGCTTAATAAGTAAAAAGTAATAAGTAATTTTTAAGCCTTATGATGAATCATATTTGAAGGACTAAGATTATGTATTTTGGACTTTGAATTTGGTCTTGACAGGTTTGCATTATCATAATACAGCCCTTTACTTTTCAAGTTACTCTTCTAACACCAGGCTCGGAGTGAAATATTATTGAGCAAACCAGATTTTGTTCATTATAGATATTGCGTGCAAGACAGTCACTAATGTGCAAAGAGCAAAACTAGACAAAGACCTCAGAGGTAAATTATGCTTAGGAGTCTTGCTCTTACATGTTTCACTATCCATCTATCTATCCAGCTATCAACTTAAAGTTAGCTACCTTAGCTGTGTCACCTATAACAAATATATAATTATATTGGCTTGTTTTATGTTGAGAGATCAGAGAGACTATGAAGGAAAATAATAGAGGAAATTTTTGTATCTTCAGATTTTCATTACAAAATGCTCTAGCAGTATGTATCTAATTGTGTGAATACAATTTTCCCCCTCAAGCTCAACTTTTACATGATACATTTAAGCTGTGTAATTAGTGGTTTTGATAATAAATTGTTTTTCAATTAATATGTTTTGCTTGTTATCACTAACAAAATTATTGTTGTGTTGATTTTGGCAACCATAGGAACTCTGTTGTTTTACCTTGTGTTTTTAAAGCTATTTCCCATTTGTGTTACATACCAAATGTCTCACTGATTGTTTTCTACATACAGGAATGCCCACTCTGCTCTAACTGTAAAGCTTTTAAAAAAGCATTATTCATTAAACAATGCAAACTGCTATTGTACTCCAGTATATTATTGCTTTGAAATACCCTCTTCTTGTCTTAGGGACTCTGTGTATGATCATGAAACTGAAAAATTTGAAATCTGCAGAATTAATCAGATCCAAGGATCATTCGTTCCTACTTTCTGAAGTTCATTGTAATTCTTTTTACTATTTGTATGCAACTTATTCACTTTCATTTCTGTTATCTTGAAATTCTTTTTCAGTCTGGATAAATATATATATATATTCTCGTAAATCTTCAGAGTTACATCAGATCTTGTTTTAATAGTAAAAAAAGCAAAATTTGACCCAGACTTCTTACTTTGTGAATACTTTCAGCACATATAGTTTTCTACATGTATTTTCATGCAATTAAAAGCCCAACATTTTCCAACTTTCAACTTCTGTTAGCACTGGTAACTGATCATTTCTACCAGTAAGAGACCTTCTCGCTTTGGTTGTAGAAGAGGGAGAAAAATGAACCATGTTCGTTGGGAATATATGCCTGTTATTTCATAATTAGTTTTTTACATTAACTATGCAGCTCTACTGATAATTTCTTTATTCCCTTATTTATTTATACTGTGGTACACTTTGGATAAAAGGCAAAATGAGAGGAAACAAGCCATGTGGAATGTTCTGGGGAATGCTATCTGAAATAAGGGTTTCTATTGAATATAGGAAAGTAAAATACAGTAATTTGGCTTTAGCATTCTGTGAATGCATTTTCTCCTTTTCAGTTTCTTCTTAAATCAATACAGAGCAATTACAGCAATACATTTCATTACTTTGAAGAGCAATACATTTCAGTGCCATGACGCTGCATAAGCAAGATAAGTGTACTTAGAGAAAACGAAACTGGTAATATTTGTAAAGGAACCTGATGTCTTATTGAAGCAAAATCCATATTCAGCTTATTCAGAGAAGATTTAAGGAGCAAGATGGCTTGATAGGGAATTCCAGTGTAGGTGTTTTTAAGAAACTAGAATAATACATGGAATTCAGTGATAGCATAGCTTCTATCTATAGAAGATATTAGGAGATTTGAAACCAAAACCAATAACAATTGGCTGATCGCTCCCATACAGGCCAGTCACCAATCACCTGTTCTGTTACAGTACAATAACATGTATTTACAAAAAGAAGTATGATAAATGACTGATTGCCCATTACATTGCATCTTGCTATATTTTTAATTTAATTTATTTCTATATATATAACAAGTAGTAATTTAAGGCAAGGTGACAAAGTACAGAATTTCAGAAACCAAAAAAAGCTGAACGTGGAATTTTCCTTTAGTGCAGGCAGCTGACTGGATTCAATTCAGAGATGAGAGGCTGAGGCAGGGTTCAACTCACCTACCCAGATGTCTGAGATCCAGCTATTCAGGGTAGTCATCAGAGTGCTTTCAATTCTGTGGAGAAGCATGGCATCTTGCCATGTTAGGATGTGATGCCTTGCACTGCAGAGCTGGCTGGCAGCTCATAGGCAGCAAGAAGACCACTGGCTGAGCATAGATGACTTTAGTCCTAATCCTTGCACAGAACACAGCGGTTAGTGGATTAGTTACAAAAGTTCAACAAGCCAAGAATAGTGTGTGAGTAACAATGGGATTACACTCAATTTCTGATGCTGGCCCAGGAATTGCAGGGATCTCTTACAGAACCTCATCTTACTGCTCAGGCTAAACCACTTACAGCCAAGTCAGCCCAGAGTGCAAGGCACGGCACAGAGGTGCCAGCTACGTGTTTCTGTCCTTCAAGGGGAGGTTTTTCAAGGTGGCTGTGACGTGATTTCAGTTGTGTCAAAAGCGAAATGATATCACAGCAGAGCGTCTACAGGAACCTGCCGCCAGAGGACTGGTGGATGCAGATGACTTAGATCTAACAACATAGTCTAAGCTGATGCTGACCTTTTCTTCCTTTATTCATTTTTCTTCTAACAGAGAGAGACACGTCATTTGTTATAATTATGTGAGGCCCTCAGAAGTGACTCATAATATTATGGGCACCAGCAAAATTAACTGTCATGAACAGTGGAAATTTTTAAACCCGAAATAGATGGTTTTATCTGAGTTACAAACCTTTGAAATGAAAATGTTGACTTAAAGACTTGAAGTCTTTAGCAGCACCAGTAGCTGCCTCTCCAACAAAAACCACAGCTACAAGTAATCATATTTGTTATTTTAAGTAATGTCAAGCTTCTGTAGTACCAATTTGAAAAATGAGCAAGCAATTATTAGACATTGTCTCAAGGAAGAAATTATTTTATATTGCCTTAATAGTTTCTATATTGAAAATCTTTGCACTACGAGTGCAAAGATTCCTGATATGGAGAAAAAGTGGTGTTTAAAATTAAAACCAGATGTACAGTAACAGTATCTGAAAGAGTTTGAACGCCTATGTGTGTAGATGTATACATTTATACGTCTGTACTGTCTTTGTATAGATACTCACACGTGCAGAAGATACTGTAGTACTTCAGATTTCCTTCCTTTTTCATCTATAAAACTAATTGCAAATTATTTCTTCTTGTTCTTCTCACAGCTGAATTTTTATTCCTCTTGTGGGGTGTTTATCTCTGCTATGCAGTGCGGACAGTCCCATCAGCATTTCATGAGCCGCGTTATATGGCTGTTGCAGTTCACAATGAGCTCATTATCTCTGCTATATTCCATACAATTAGGCAAGTGATATGTGGATCTAGTAATTAGCTATTTATCTTTCAGGTTTCATATGGTGCAACATAAAATGGGTAAATGGAGTAGGATGCGTAAGGAAAAGTCTCATAAATATTTATTAATATATATTAATATATTAATTACTAAACTTAAAACTGTTCCCATAGAATTCAAGAATGTATCTGATCAAGTTGTTAATAATATATTTAGGGGTGTTTTTTTTTTTTCCATATTGCTAGCTAATGTGTCCTTTGAACAAAGTTCAGTACATGTGATAAACTAGAGGTACAAGAAATATTGTCAGTCTTGTATCACTTACGCACCACTCACTGGTTTGTATCCCTAGAAAAGCAGCAGGTAAGAATGTTGGTTTATATGAATGTGTCCTGGTGTGTAACAGATTGGCAAAGTGCAGCTGTATGTTGAGATAATTGCACTGGTTTGTGCATGAGGCATAGTGCTTTATATGCTGACTTAAAAATTGTTATGCTGTAACAGTAAGATAAGGCATGTATTTCTTTGAAAGCTTATAATGAGCTCAATGTTTCATATTTTAAATCTTTTCGTATTTTAAATCATATTTTAAATACTTTAAAACAAGCAAATAAGGGTAATTGCCAGAGTGTATGAAAATTATCTTACCTGCCTTTCCGTCAGAGCACCTCCTACTAAGGAATTTGGAATAGCAAGACAGCATGAATTTCAGCTCATGCACCAGGAGATTCTTATGACTTTCTTGTTACATTCTTGCACTTATCTTTGCCTCCTGACAGACCTTATCTACTCTGATTTATTTTTTTACACCACTCCACTGACAATCTTCAAATACGCCTCTCACTTTCTAGGTCTGTATTGGAGCTCACATTTCTCTGTGCCTTCTTTATGTTTTCTTCTGTGTTGCAGCATTTTTCTCTGAGTAAAGACCAGCAAAAGAAAGAAAAGAAATCTTTCATCTCTATTCTTGCTGGGTGCACTCTTTGCCATGGTTGTAAAGTTCACTGCCCTTCTCAGGCTTGCAACTTTTTCTTTCCTTAATCTTCTCCTAACCCCATATCTTGCCATCCATGGACATTCAAAATCTCCTTGTTTACTCCCTAACACAAACATACGAAAAATTGTTTTAAAAATTTGTATTTGATTGAAATATTTTTCTTGTCATTCCTGATAGGGTAGGCGTAAAACTCAGTTACAGTACTTTTTAATTGCTTGCTACTAATATGGTACTTTTGAATCATCTACAGCTCGTATGGTAGCCTTTCAGTCAAGATTTTCCCCCAGTAATTAATGTTCTTAAACCATACTTTGATTCATGGTAGAAGATACAGCTCAGTGCATTAGGAGAAGTATTTTGTGGGGTGCAAGTTTCTTTTAACAGTAGGATGGAAGCAATCATCCAACCCTGAGGATTTTTCTTGGAAAGCGCTAGGAATATGAGAAAAAGGAGAGACTCCTCTCTCTTACATAGGTCTGGTCCTGCTGGCATTTCTAATCAGGGCAGTGGTTTGCTTGTTTTCAGTAGCAGATTTACAAACTTTTTTCATTGTTTTGAAATGTTCCTACACTGCCTGATCTTAACGAAGCAAAGAATTCTGAAGAGATTTCTTCTGTCTGTGCCTTCTTTTAGATCAAACGTAATGCAATTAAGCGAAGAAGGCACTGAAGGACTTGATCTTCCCCATTATCTGTTCCTTCGCCCTAGGGTCTGCTGATTTTGTTCTTCCTTCTTTTTTTAAAAAAATGTACATTTAGTATTGCTTTCCTTTCTGCCACATGCTGATTTGCTGAAGAAACACCATGCATTTTTTTGTAGATAGGAACGAACAAAATGCACTGAAAATAGAGTCCCTCCTGAGATGATGTACATATCCATACGCACGAGTCTTAACCCAGTCTCAAGTTCACTTTTCTTTACATGCATTTTTTCTTGCTTCTGTTTTCCCTGCCAAGTTCTACGTGTAACTGAAGGAGCTGCAGTGTAAGATGTTTTTATATTTGATGAAATCATCATATGATTTATATGGTATATCTGAATTGTCATGAAGTCGATAGCACTGGATTCTTGAAGTACACCTACTATTATGTTGCAGCCATCCAGCCTGAAAATTCCTGAAGCTCACAGAAGATTAACGTGAGCACCAAATGCAACCTTGAATTGTTCATGGTTGTTCTTTAAAAGTGTGATTCCCATTCCAGAAACAGAGGGTTCTTGATTACCTTCTGATCAGCATAGTATTACTTTTCTGCACTTTCTCTTGTATTATTGAGAAAAATTTTGATGGAAAAATTTCATTTAAATAGAAACTCTGTCTCTGCAATGATCAGGTACAGAGCTCTGTTAGTAACAACTTGCTTACATGCCACTAACACATCTTACTGCCTCTTCTTTCTGATTTTCTGTGATAGTTCTTAACCCATCTGCCTTAGCCCTTTTCTGTCCTTGTCTTCTCCCTCATAAATAACCCACTCTTTTGTTATTTTCTCACTACTGTTGGTCCCAATTTTGCTACATTTGTATTCAAATCTGGTATTTCTGATATAACCAAGGTAAGCAAAGCTTTATAGACTGTTGTCAATACAGTTACATCAGGACTGTTGGCCTTGCAAGTTCTGCTCTCTCAAGGGCCTACAGCACTCCCTTAATTACCTGTGAAGTTTGACTGTCTTTCAGATGATGCCCTGCATCCATCATGGCACTATCTGTAGCTTTTTGCTACAGCCTATGTTTCATGCCAGACTGTTTCTGTTAACAAAAGCTTCTGCAAAATGTGCATCTGTGATCTTGGGTAAGCTGCAAATCTCATTTTGATGTGAATGATTTATACAAACTTGCAGATTACAAGCCAGTGATAGATCCGTTCGTCCATTGCACTGCTTACCTTTTATATCTTTGGGAGTCACTAAAGCAGAAAAGCCAAGCTGCTCTAACTGCAGTGCTTGCTCTACTCTTTTAGAAAGCTCAGCAGGAAATGCTTCATTTTTAAAGTTCAGCCAGCCATTTCCTAGTGTTTGCAGGGCTCTTGGACCATAAGTGGTCCTGAAATCAACACCATTTCTTTGTTCCCCACTGAAATGCAGGTCAGTGCTGTTCTCTCTTTGTTGGCTTATCAGCCGCACCCTGCAGCTGCAATCTCTGAACATCCTCTATTTACAGAGTGCACTGCAATGTATCATAGTACGTGTTCTTACTTAACCTAAATTCAGCAGTTCACATCCTTTATGCAAACTGCCGTAACTCAGTTCATGCCAAAGACTATTTACACTATCTGAAAAAAACTCCAGTTATGTAGAGTGAGAACACTGGAATAAGCAATGTCCTTTAAGACCTGTTGTTACTTTTATACTTTGTTTTGGCTTGTGTTGTTGTTTTTGTGTGTTTTTTTCCTGAATTGTTTTGAATCTGTGGTACATAGGTAAAGCATGTGAATAGAATAGTCTGTGAATAGCACGTGAATAGTTCAGTCTGTATGAAATCACTGCAAAACAAAACCAGTTGTGCTTGGTCTTTCAGTGAAAAGAAACCTAAGGAACATTCAAAATGTTTAATACAATGCACTGGAGAAAAGACAGTGAATTGCAATGCAATTCTTTTTTCAGATTCATTCTTGCTTCAAGACTTCAGTCTGACTGGATGCTGATGCTGTTCTTTGCACACACGCACTTGACTGTGACAGTCACTGCTGGGCTACTACTGATCCCTAAGGTATTGTGTTCTTTTTATTTTTGTCAAGACCAGGAAGATAAGTTTGTCATGCAGAAGCAATTCTGTATAAAATTAGCAAGCAACTGGTAGAAAAGGAAGATGCAAAATTTGTCTAATGCCTAGAAGTGTATCTGATTTTTTCTTTTATAAACTCTTACACATTTTGAAAGATTCTTTCTTCCGATTTTTAAAATTCCATAGATTCAAAAGACTTTTATTTTCAATTTAAACAAAACACATAAATGGATTTGATTCATGCAGGAAGGAAAAGATCTTGCCTAGTGATCCCTACTTCAAGTATTTGCTCGACTGGGCCACTGGCAGTGTTACCTGAGTTTGTGTGAGGGCCTAGAAAGACTAGCATGGACCATTAAATAAAAGTGGGATGATGAGGTTAAACAGGCTATGAGATGGAGTGACTGGGACCTAAACCCAGCAATTGTCACTGTGTGATTATTTCACCCTAATGGGCAGATGAGCTCCATCACACAGCTCTGTCACTTCCCCTCCTCAAAGGAAAAAGGGGAGAAAATAGGATGATAAAGTGCTCAAGGCTTGAGGACAGGGAAATCATTCACAAATTGTCATCATGGGTAAAACAGACTTAGCAAAGAAAGATTAACTTATTACTAGTGCAGAGCGATGAGAAACTGAAAGTAAACTAAATACATCTTCCCTCCATCCATCCTCTGTTTCTTCCCCAGGAGCAGCACAGAGGATCAGGGAAAGGGGGCTGTAATTAGTCTATAACACTTGGTCTTGCCACTCCTCCATGGTCACTCTGCCCCTGCCCCACATGGGGTCCCTCCCACAGGATGCCATCCTTCCTGAACTGGTCCCACATGGGCTCCCCACTGGCTTCAGCTCTCCAGGCACTGCTCCAACACAGCTCTGTGCCATGGAGCCACCCTTCAGGCACTGCTCCACACGGGTCCCCACAGGCAGCAGCTCCCCCAGCCCTCCTGCCCCACTGCAGGCTCCTTCCCATGGCTGCAGCATGGGGACATACCAGTCCTGCATACCATGAAGAAACTATCCATGCTACAGTGCCAGCAGCAGGGTGAGAAGATGAATGTGTGCAGGACACAAGAAGATGCAGATGACAGGATGCAAGGAAGAGAACAGAATGAGCTTTGGGCACCACTGCACAGCTTTCAGAATGGAATGATAAAATGCCAGTCAGCTCCACCTGCCTCTTGCACCAGTCTGTAGGATTCGAATGTAGCTTTCTTCTTGTACAGTACTCCAGCAAAACAAGTGGCTTTATAATGGCTCTTGAAATGACTTGTAACATTAATCAGAAAGTCAAGAATCAAAGGTAACAGTGAAGGTGAAAGTTGCAGAAAAGGAATAATGCTAGAAAGTTCAAGTTAATGTTTCTGTCCTTTCCTGATTTGCTGACAAACTCTCAAAAATAGATATATTAAACATGCATAACCAGAGGACGCACTGATCTGGCCTTAACACTGCACAGCCCTATTTTTTTAATGACTCTACTGGTCTTTAGTAATAGTTTTATTTTCTATTTTTTATCCATTTTATCCATCATTACATGTGTTCAGAGATGTCTTTCCAGACTAGCCTAGAAAATTTGTTAACCTTTCTGAAACTGACTTATAACTAAGGATCAGGGTTTCCATTTTTAGTTCATTATCTGTGTAACACTGTACAGACTTTCCTTCCAGTACCCCAAAGAATTCAGGGAATGAAGAGAAGATTCACAAGGTTATGTTCAATTCATAAAGTCCTGAGGCCAGATAACTACATGGGCAATAGAATCACAGACGAATGAATCCATATGAATAAAAAAATAGCTCACACAACCTCTCTTTCCAGTTCTTAATAACATTTTTTTTTTTGCCACTCTGTCTATTCATGTTCAGGATCGGGATCCGAAATGGGAGAATTACTTTCTGCAGGATTATCTGACTGCATGGAATATGGAATGTAGTTGTATGGTTTTAGCAGCCTAGTTGGAAATACTGAAAGTGTATTCCCATAAATTTGTCATATAAGCTTAAAGTGAATGCAGTGTAAAAAGGCACAAATAAGTGGCAGAATAAGTACAAAGGATTTTTCTAATGCAGATTTCAGAACCCTTAGTGGTTAATCCACCATTAATATGAGTTCTTCCATACAGTACTGATTTTCTCCAGGACAGTAGTTACACCAGTGGTGTAACCTATAGGTACTATAGGTACTGAGTTTAGCCTGTAGGTACTGAGTTTAGAAAATAGTACTAAATCCATTGTGATCAACTGTATAATGAAAACTATTGTAAACTTCTATTGTGCACTAATGGCAACATCTTTGTTCTGAATGCTTACTGCAGTTTTCACATTCAAGCAATAACCCAAGAGATGATATAGCTACAGAAGCTTATGAAGATGAACTTGATATGGGCCGATCTGGATCCTATCTGAACAGCAGTATCAATTCAGCATGGAGCGAGCATAGTTTGGATCCTGAAGATATTCGGGTATATGTAACTAAATATCATTTATTTTGGACTAGATGATCTTGTATGTCCTTTGCAACCTTGTGATTCTATGATTCTATGATTCTATTTTCAAAAGCATTTTTTTCACATTGGTAAATTCTGAATCAGTTTAATTTTTTTTTTTGCAGATGCCAAATGAAACAAGTCAGTTAAGTCTCTCAGTGACTGTGGGTTCTGGTCATGTGAAATATCTTGGAAAGAATTGACCAGCGTAAAGAAAAAATAGTTGTAGTAAAAGTCATACTGGAGGCTGAGGAAGAAGAAACTTCCACAGCAAAAGCCATTAATCAGTTTACGTAGTTTCTTTGAAGCACAAGCAGCATTTGGTGTCACTGTGATTAGTTGTTTGTACATAGATATATAATATATCATTTTGATAAACATGAGAAATAGAAAGCTGTGCTATTGCCTTCTTATGTGATAAAAGGACATTTCTGCCTGGAACTTGTCTGACTTACAGTTCCAGAACACAGAATAGCAGCAAGAGTCAATAGGAAAACTAACACCACAGTATTGTATGAATGTGTATTGGTTGTGCATGGTCTCTGATGTGCAGCCATGCAGGGTAACTGGTTTGTGCACTAGGGCGGAACTTAGTCTTAAGGTGGAAAAAAACTGGAGAAATGGCATATTCAAGAATTAGTAAGGAAAGTGGGATAAGATTAATGTCATTTTTAGGGGTGGTTGTTTGGCTTTGTTCTGTTCATACTATTTTTGCTATTTACTTTGCTTTACAGGATGAGTTGAAGAAACTGTATGCCCAGCTTGAAATCTATAAAAGGAAAAAGATGATTGCTAATAACCCGCATCTCCAGAAAAAAAGGTGCTCTAAAAAGGGCTTGGGGCGCTCGATAATGAGGCGTATTACAGAAATCCCAGAGACAGTCACTAGGCAGTGCTCCAGGGACGAGAAGGACCTGATGGAGCACAATGCTGTGAAAAGCACGGCTACGCTGAAAAAACCCCCACAAGATTCCACAAGTTCTGCAAAGCCAAAAGAAGAGACCTTGAAAAACAGAGTCTTCTCATTAAAGAAGTCCCACAGCACTTACGATCACGTCAGGGATCAAACAGAAGAGTCTAATAGCGTAACTGCAGAAAGCACAGAAGTTACAGCTGCTGAGAATTCAATTCTGGATTCCTTCACTGGTAACAGTTTAACCAAAAAAGCTGAAAAAGGTGAAGCTGTGTCCACTGAATCGGTCCCTTTGGTGTGCAAATCACTAAGTGCGCATAACTTAAGTGCAGATAAGAAGCCTCTGCATCCAAGAACATCTGTGTTACAGAAATCCCTCAGTGTTATTGCTAGTGCCAAGGAAAAGACTCTGGGACTTACGGGTAAAACACAAAGTCTAGAAGAAAGCGCTAAATCTCAGAAATCTCAGCAGAAAGGGAAGGAAGGCAGCAAAAAGCACTCGGCCACCGATAAAGGGGAGCACAAGGATTCTCACCGGAAGAACTCTACTCAGTCTGAGGAGACAAAGAAAACCCATAAGTCTGGCATTATGAAGCAGCAAAGGGTTAGTCAGACACCTGCAAATCCAGACACAGGCCCAGGTAAGACTCTGCACAAGGACACTTTCGACATAGGAGAAATTTGTCCTTGGGAGATATATGACCAAACTCCTGGTCCTGTGCCTTCTGACTCTAAGATTCAAAAACATGTGTCAATTGCTTCCTCAGAAGCAGAGAAAAATCACCCTTCCCAGCCAAAGGGGAAATCTCATCATAAGCAGAAGATGCCTGAGGGCTCTCAACAGTCGAATCAGCAGAGCCCACAGAAGTTGGAGGCGGGCACTCGGGAGGTGCAAGAGCAGCACGTTTTTGAAAGTGATAAAAAACAGTTGAGTTCCAAATCTCAGGGCTCCCCTGGGCTGAATCGCGAGAACGTTAACAGATATGCACCAAATGTTTGTGGGGGGGAGCACGAGGAGCTGCCCCAGAAAGCAGCAGAAAACGTCAATAAATTGGTGGAACAAAAGAAAATTGCCTCATCTGAGGGAAATGTGATTTCTGACTCCCGTAAGCCAGGTGGTTACTCGCAGCAATCTTTAGCATCTCGAGCTGAAGTCTGCCCTTGGGAGTTTGACACACCAGATTTACCAAATGCAGAAAGAAGTGTAGCTTTATCAAACACCTCTGCTATAAGTGCAAATAAAACAGCAACACCTCGAAAATAAGAGGCTTTTGGACTGAGGAAAGTAGCAACACTGAGAAGAAAGACAACAGGAAAGACAAAAGGAACTTAGGCCAAAAGGATCTGAAAATTCCTAAGGAGCATCACTTAAAAGGAATCAGCACAACAAGTAGGAATTAAGCAAAACAAATTATTATTATTGTTGTTATTATTTATTTGTTGAGTGCCAACAATGTGATTAGCAGTGCCCAGAATGTGGTCCCTGCTCCAAGGATTTTACTGTGTCATTGAAAGAAACTTGCCTTTCTGAAATCACTTCTCCTTTAAAAGAAAAATAAACAAATCACCAAAAGTTGGTAACAAACGCACACTGTAAATCTTAACAGAATTATTTCTGAATGTCACAGCTGGCTTTAACTTGCCCTTGGGACTTTAAGGATCCAACAGAAGTAGGGCGTAGAAAATGCCCTGATGGCAGAAAGGAGTATCAGTGAGCAGCTCTCAAAATGACGACTTTTCACTTTGCGTATTTAATCTCAATAGCACTGCTAACTCAATGCATCCCAAAAACACATTTTATATAATGGTTGCTCTCATTTTCTTATTACTGTGTGTTTAAGTACATTGTTGTGTCTCATATTAAAGCATTCCAGATTGTATAATTTTTGCAAATACCTTTGATATTATGTGACACAACACATTTATGCAATCTGCGATACTTTTTTCTTATTGCAAGTTAAAATACCTGCTATAGACTTTTTGTTTATATATAGAATTACAGTAATTGTTCACTGGCTGTGGAAGCCAGTAACTCTCATTGGGAAATTCCGTTGGGGTTTGGGAATTTTTTTTTTTTCCTGTGATTTATATAGTGAACTTTTTGTTTTACTCTCTGTTATTTAAATTTATAGTTTGATACTGTATTATTCAGGGGTTTTATACACAGCAAGTTACTTGTTATGCACTTCCCTATTAATGCTCATAGACTTTGCTAATAGTGGAAATCCAGTCGTCTTAGCTGCATATTCTGGTAAGTCTTAGGACAACTTATCCGTTGTTTGTTACAAATTGGAAAATATAGTTTAAGAAACCAGAATACCAACTTTAAACATCCATGAGGGTGATGTTGTTCAGTATTTCATACTGGGCATATCCTACTACATGAGACAGGCAAGAATGACAGCGAATATACCCCAGAAATGATGACCTGATTTACTAAAACTGGACAACTCTGGGAAATTGTCAGCTAGCTAACAACAGTTTACTGTCTATCTCTGTTGGCAAACCTCCAGAAACTGGCCTTTGGAGATACACAAGTCAGGAGAGAAGTCCGAAATATTTCTCTTCCCTATATTGGCAGTGGCAAGAGATAGTAGGAATGAAAATGATGAGCATCTCTCTCCCGCTCTCCAAATGCTTTTTTTTTAATTTACACATACATGTATGGAAACAGTTACTGTTTTAATGTAGCGCTGATTTTCAGTAATGGCTAAAGCCGTCGTCCTGCATTTGGCTTAATTCAGTTATGGCCCATTTACAACTATGAGTCTTGGTGCAAAAACACTCATGGTACACCACCAGGGCCTAAGAGGTATCACGGAGAATCTGTGTACCGCTAATAATAAAAATTAGGTTCCACCCTCACCCATCTAAATTTAGTACCAGTGAAGTGCTATTCAGTGGAATTGGCTGTACAAGGAGTACTCCAAAATAAAGACAGCTCAGTCCTAAAGAACTTGTGCAATCTGAGAGAAGTGATGGGATTCGCTGGAAGATGAATGAGGATGATTGAATAGAATGTGTTGTTTAATATATATATATAATATATATAAAATAGATATTTATATATGTTTAATATATATTTAACTTGTCATATCTAATACACACATGCACATACACGTATGTAGTATAAACTGATTTTTGTGGCATCATAGAAAAAGTGGCTTAAGATAAAATGTGATGATTGGAGGGACTTAGATGAGCTAGGCATGAAGAGGACATTTTTTGTCCTTTGAGAAAGACAGAAGAATATGGGCATGTCTACACTAACAGCTAGGACAGATCTTCCTACTGCCTCTGCTGAGCCCAAACCCGGAACATGCAGATGCTGAGCCAGCTGGAGACGAGTCAGCTCAGGTCTCGGTGCTGTCTGAACACATTGGCCTCACTCATAAATTCTGTCAAGACTCAGAGCTTGTGAGCTCCAGGTTATGGTGGCCAAACTGCCACAACCAGCCTGGCAAGGTGGGATGGTGCTTTGTTCCACCATAGGGACATGCCCCCTGGGCAGTTCTGCCTCTCCCAACCCTCTTTTCTAGGGTGCAGTTACGGCCTAGATCTGGTCTCTGCCTTCAACACACGTCTTCTTGCCAGGACTCTGATTTGGCCATCTGTGCACATGTTTTGCCCACACAGTGCCAGTGGTGTTCCATGTGCAGCCCAAATCCAGCTTGCTACTTATTTTGTAAAAGGATTGAATTCAGAATCTACATGCCCAACTTCCCCCTTCTCCATCCAGGCATTCACAGAACAACTTCAGTGGGATTTGATCAGCTGGAACAGTTCCCTGTACACTTCCCTGCGTGGGAAGAAATCCATCCTGGGAACGCTTTCAGGGAGTCCTGCAGGTGCACGCTAACGCTCCCCAGATAGATGCACATCTTCAAACTTGCTGAGCATGGTGACAATACTCGAGAGTGGAAGAAGATCGTGCAGAATGACCAGGAGGTGATTGGGGAAGGAGAACAGTTTATGGCAAATTGTCCTTCCAAACAAAAGGCAGTGCTTTGTTGAAGCCAGGCGTTGAGATTAGAAGTGGACATCTGTAAGAGGGTCATGAAAGGAGACTTTTGTACATCCTCACTGCCTCTTTGAGACAGACGGTCAGCAGGTGCCAGTTCTGATGCCTGCAGTTGTCCTCCCTCCTTCACCTCAAGGAGGCTGCTGCTTGGAGCATGGTGCAGCATCCGTAGGGCACCTGCCCCAGCCGTGTGGCACCGCTGTCCCTTGCAGCACTGAGCCCTTCATGTATGGCTGTGTCTGAGCCACCACTCTGTCTATGATTCCTTGTTCATTTTGTTTTTCCTTTCTTTTTGAAGACAACCTCACTGGAAGTACAGAAGCAAAGTGCACTCCTTAGTTGGGTTAACTCAGCCCAGCTGCACTGGCCGCAGCAGAACAAAGGCTGGTTGACCAGGGAAAGCACTGGCTTGTGTATTCTGGTTTGGTTTGGTTTTCTTTCATCCTGACCCCTTCCTTCACTTCTTAAAAAATGGCTGTTATGGTTCTTTAGGCTTGTTGTAGTCATACATCCTGACTGGTACAATTGGAGAACTTTCCTTCAGAAAGCAACAAAGCTTTAGCAACCGATATCTGGGCTACAGATTCAATTGCTACTTTAGATTTCTTTGCACTTAAGAAAGAGGGGCCAAACTTCACTCGACTACTATATTTCACTATGATGCTGCTAGAAACATTGCTTAATGAAGACATACTAAGTTAGACATAAATAATGTTCTGTATTTCATAGATTTTTCTCCACCAGCATATATTGGCTAGATTGCTTAGTTGTCTTTTTCTGGAGTTTCATTGTCATTACTCAGCCAAGAGAAGTGTGACTCTAGAATTAAGATGTTTTCTAGCAGATCTGTTAAGAGAAAAGATAATAAACACTAAGGTCACAAACATTTGCTAGGTTGTCCTTTTAAATGCATGTGCAAGCTGCATTTCTCCTTTATTTCTAAGCCATGGTTTATAAATAAATTTATACCAACCTTATTAGACTTGTATAATTTATGCAAGATTATATGCTTCAAAATAAACATCAGTACACGCCTATCATCAGCTTTGGTGGCATCATAGGCCTGAAACCAGACAATACTTTTATATTTGCTCTCCTTAGGCTTTTGCATGCATATGACAACAGGCAGGCCTGAGAAAACACTGCCTTTTGACTTTCAACATTTTAGCTACTCCGAGTTGTAGAGTACATAAAGCTGTAAGTCTCTTCACTTTATAACGTGATTCTTATAACAATGTTATCTGGCTACCAACAGCATCCACCATGAAATACTTGATAGATTTATGTTGTAATGTGTTGCAGCATGTAAATAATGTAACTTCTCTGCAATAAAGCACATTTATATGAAATCTGTCTACAGCCTTTTGGGTTGTGAATTTTCTGAAGTCATTACTGATCCAAACTAAACTAATAAAGCATCATGAACTGGAAGTGAGCTTTACAGCATCTGTGGTCTGATCACAGCATTAGCATTTTCAGGAGTTTCCGCACGTTTCCTTGACATCAACCTTTAGACCATGTACTGTGTTCAGGATTTCAGGCTAAGGAAATTGCATGGCCAACAGCTCTCTTTTCTCAGTCACTGCAATTTAGAGGAGAACTGTAGGATCTACACTACGTTCTCTTGAAAGTAATAGCAACTAGAGCACAAAAGGTTAGGAAATAGATGGTATTTCTTGATGTCACTGTAGAAGTCTGTAGGCCACCTGTACGGTATGTGTGCATGTGTGGATTCCTCATCTAATGTGTATGTATGTATGTAAACAGATAGAAAGGTAAAGATGTTCAGAGACAGAGAACGGCTGCAGTGTGAACAGTGACTGCAGAACAGACCAACTGCAGCTTGTTTAATGTGGAAGGGAGAATGACTGAGGTAGCAATGAGACCTACATACAATTACAAGTGGTCTGAAGGTGATTAGGAAACGCTATTTGCTGGTTTTCATCATCCAGGAATTACAGAACACCTGTGGTGACCTTCATGCAGCAATTTAAAACAAATGAAGTCTTTTTCCACATACGCTGTAATTGTGAAGCTAATTTTAACAAGTTGCTGTGGATACCAGGAGTTCAAACAGCATTAGGCAGGCCCTGGAAGAGAAATCCATCAAGATGCTTGAAAACATAGGATAAAAACAAGGATAAAAACTCTTAATGTGCAGGTTGTTGAAGATTGTGTAGTCTGGTTTCTTTCCATGATCGTCTACTACTGGATATGAGGCTAAGTGAGCCTTTATTTTAGAACACCCTTTATACGTTCTTATTTTTGTGTAAATGCAGATAGTTAGGCTTAATTTATTTTTAGTTATCAGACCATTTTTAGTTAATGTCCCATTATTCATGTAGGAGTTCTTGTAGTTTTTGGCACTTTCTCATTGCTTCCTAGGGTTGAACCATTGCTGTTTCTGTAACTGTCCTGAGTCATGAAATCCAGGATTGTTGGGGCCATGAGTGGGAGAGGAGAGGAAGGGAATTATGTGTGTTCAGTGAACGAGCTGTGCACAAGTCCTTTACAAGTAAGAATTCCATCTATCAGGAAAATGAAGCCTGGAAATTTTCCTCTGAACTACGTGATGGTGCTCGTCCCAAAGCTGGGGGTCTTGCAGACACAGCATGGCATAACCAACAGAGGTCTTCTGAGCTCCACTTCTCACACTTCTCGGCTTCTAAAAGTGAGTACAAGAGAGAAATGGACTTAGTGGAGAGAGTGCAGTGTGGCCGTCAAGCTGATCTCCTGTGAGGAGAAGATGAGAGTTGGGACTGTTCAGCATGAACAGGAGGCTTGAAGGGGATCTCACCAATGTGTGTAAATCCCTGAAGGGAGGTGCAAAGAGCACAGTGGTGCCCAGTGCCAGGATGAGAGGCAGTGGGTGCAAACTGGAACATGGGATTCTGTCTGAACTTCAGACCTCAAACATTCTGTAATTCTGTGAAGAATGACCAAAGTGTTGTGGCTCGGGAACTCTTCAGAAATGGATTAGTGACAGATGGCCTCATAAGACCAGTACAGAGTATGCACACACACATGCACACTGTGGGAAGGAATGTGAAAGTCCAGGTACTTGCATGTATTCTGGTTGAAATTTGATGAAAAGTGTCATTTATAGCTGTGTTTTCTATGACTTCTGCGCTTTCATTGTAAAATGGATTTGACTCTAGGTATCTAAGGCTGTCTCCACCCTTCCTGGAGCAGATGGGATTGTTTGGCGGGGGTTCCCCCAGCACAGTGCCAGTGCCCTGAGGATGGTATCAAGAAGGCTGAGATGGGTTCTTCACAGTAGGGCAAGGTGGCAGTGTGTTGGAAACACTCAGTCACAGCTTGGAGCAGTGACTGAGCACCTGGCAGGGAGGAAGGGCCAAGCCCAGGGAGCTGAGGTGCATGCAATGCTCCTGAATGACCAGAAGGGGTGGATCCTGGCTCCATGCCTTCCCTGACCTCCTTCAAGGGTTCTCAGTGGATGCAAGGCTATCCTGCTGGAGATCCCTGCATCCCTGAGGTCTTCTGAAAGTAAGCAGCTTCTTTCCTTAAATTCCATGCTCATGGCTTTTGCTTTTGAGCAAATCTTTGCTTGCTGCAGGCAAAGACTTTGCTGTTCTGCTGCCATTGCTGTGCTTTCCGTTGCGTTACAGGGAGGAAAGGAGAGACAGCAGGAGTAAATTTAGACTAACGAGGCTCAGGTTGAATGTATCACAAGTTTTTGTTTGTTTGTTTGTGTTTTCCACTGTGTGGAAAGTCAAGCTGTGGAGAAGGTTACCTCGTGCTGTGCGGATCCCACCCTTGGTATTTTTCTTGACCCGGCTAAAGTCCTGGGCAAGGTGGTCCATTCCATAGCTGGCTGCTTTCAGTGAGTTGCAGAGCTTCTGAGGTGTTACCTGAATGACCCTAATGTCCTATGGATGGCTTTACAGCTAGAACATGTTCTCCATGTTGTCCTTTTGAAAGCTTCCAGGTGGGCACCCCAAACAGCTTTGACTCGCACGTCAGATCATGCAGTCATTTACACAAACGCTTCACTGTGTACATGATCTCCTAAGAGCTATTATAATTGAAGGACACTTTGCTCTTCTGATCCCTTCAGCACAGAACCAGTGTGAAGAGTTACAACAAATAGTGACAATATTAACAAGAAAAGTGACGCTGAGCAGAACTGGCTTGAGGAGAGTGGTTTTAGCTGTATATGTTGAGTGCTTGATCTTTTGCACAGCTGAAGGAGCATCTTCCAAAAAAATTAAAGGTATAATGTTTTTTCTGTGATACCTGAGGACTAAAATCCACATTGGAATATGGAGGAGCCATGGAAGAATTTCTAAATTAAATTACTTTTTTTTGTAAACCTAGTTCTCCGAAATGGCATTGGATTTGTTTCAGGATTGCAGGGCTGCAAACCTGCCTGCAGAGCTGTAATTTCAAGCTGAACACTTCCTTTTTGTTTTTCTTATTTTTTAATAAGTAAAATAGTATTTTTTTATAGGTTAGAGCAATTTTTTCCAGTTCTAAAAGAGCTAATTTAACCAACTCGAAAATGAGCTTTAGCATGCTGTGAATTTAATAAAAGATATTGGGTAATAATTGATTGTTTCCCTTGCTGAGGCCTTCATTGTGTTGTGGTATTCAATCTTCTGGTTCTTTAATACTTGGAAAATTGAACTTTACCTTTCCATCCATGCAGGTGACTTTTCTTTACTCATTTACTTATATGTTAGCTCTTTTAGTTGCTGAAAGCATGCAAACGAATCAGGCACTGAACATTTGACATCAGATTGCTGCTTTTTATGGTTCTGAATATATGGGTGGGTCTAGTTTTTCATTTTTCCCAAAGTATGGGAAGGAGTACATTGTACCCAAAATAGCCATATATTTTTGAAATATGCATTTATGATCTTCTGTATAATACAGATATACATACTGTATGTACAAGTGTACCAACACGAATATATGGCTCATTTAAATGCTTATAGCCGCTGTTCATAGTGCACATAAATAACCTGTTTATCTACGTGTTGATTTATACAGAAGAAAAACTGGTGTGATTCATTTTTCCACTACAAACAAATCAACACAATTCTACTTGCAAAATGAAATGGACTGTAAGGTTTGCATATGAGAAATCACTCCCTAATCACTTTATAAACCTCTGAGGACACAGCCGTGAGCAAGTGGTGCTGCTGCTGCCTTTCCTGGCTGCTGCTCTCTGCAGGATGAGGACAAAGAGTCTGTCCTGACATTTGTTTGTTTGTTTATTGTTCAAAATGGCCCAAAATTTACAGACTTACAGCAAAAAGAGACCCACAAAGTCAGCACAAGGCCCTGCCCCTGCGCAGCCTCCTGCAGAAACAGGCTCTGCTGCTCAGCTGGGTGCACTCGTGGCATGGGAAACTGTTCTGAACATCTCATGGGACCACATGTGAGCTGAATCCCAAATGAATGCATTAAGGGCTACCAGGAATGAGAACTGAACAGGAGGGGAGGTTGCATGTTTGACACCATAGGTGCCTTGTCAGCAGGACTTGGATGCATATACCACAGACTCATTTAACAAGTCCATTAAATGCACTGAGCTGTGTTATGTCAGGATCTGGCTCACATTTGCATCAAGGAAACTGAAGCACAGTGTCAGCAATCCTCAGGGTACAAAACTGCTCAGGAACAAAGAAATGTTCTTTCCTTGCCCTGAGACCTGCTACGTGCCATTCATGTCTGTCTGCCCAGCAGGGGACCGGTTGGCTGCCTTCAGCTCTTTGCCACCTTGCAGGTAGTACAAAAGCTTTGACTTTTCATTAGAAATGTCATCGTGGCTTATGCTTGCTTTAGCTTTCTTCTCATCTGGAGGCCAGAAGCATTGTGCTGCAAACTAAAGCTCTTTTCAGGTTTTGCTCCTGGCTGCTCAGCTCCCTTTGATTCCTCAGAGTTATTTTCCCAAGCTGAAGTCTTGCACTGACAGCAGCACTCTTCCAACCCTCTCCAAGCACCCCATTTTATTTTCACATCACAGACCACCGTGCAGCTCAGAGCCTTGTTGGCAAAATATCTCCTCACAACCCCTCAGCCAGAGACATTGAGCTCCTGGAGTAGTACTTGGTAAGCCACCCAGGGAAGGGCTCCTCCTTACACAGGCACTGATGTGGCTTCCAGGCTCCCCATGCCTTAATTTTCCATTATCAGCATAGGGATGACGTGACTGCTTCTGAGAGATGATAGGGAGGAGGACAAAGCCAAAATCTTATCATCTTCAAATACTGGTGATGGCACTAGCCAACACAGGCACGGTGCTGCTCCTCGCCTTTTGTACTGCAATGGATTTATGTAGTGCCTAATGGCAATCAATATCAATATCAACCAAATGATTTACAAAAGACAAAAATGTAGGTGGTGATCAGTTTGCAGGTTATGGAAGCTTGGTGAATGTCAGCAGTTCTGTACTATATGAAATTTCCTCTTGGCACTGTCACTTAATAATCTGCAGTTCTTAGTGAAACAGAGAAAACCAAACAAATCAGAAGCTGACCTTTTCCTGCATTAAAGTTTCTGTAGTCTCTGAGCTGTTCAAATGTGGGAGATGAATACTTACTGGGCTTTATCACCAGTATTAGAAGTCCTCTGGAAGCTCCCATGCACACCTCCACAGATTGCAGGCGCCACAGCAGCATTCCCATGTACGCACAAAGAGCGAATTAAAAATCCTCCTTCCTCCTCCAAGTACTATCCAAATGTCACAGGGATGTCTTGGCTGTTTGTGTCTCTGGTACATCTGGTACAGTTTTGTGTATCTGTTTAATTCCAGCATTCTGCAGAGCCAGGTACGTTCAAAGAAATAATATCAAAGTCTGTTCTTTGCGGCCTTAACTACTACAGCTGGGCTTCGTAAACAGGGCTGGGTGTGCTCAGAAGAAAGTGAATTTGTGGCAAATGTGGAGATAAAATCTGCTGTGAAGACCCTGTTAATTTATATTTAATGTCACCACCACAATGTTTGTGCAGTCAGCGCAGATCCTGAAGAACTCCTTAAGTACTTCTGATCCTCCCTTTGAGCGTTCTCTGTTGATCTCCTTCCAGAGCTTCCTTCTTCCCCCTCTCTTACAAAGAGGATCAAAACAAGCTCATTTAGCCACTATCACAGCCCCAGACACCTCCCAGCACAGGTGTGCCCTGGGCTTTAGAATTACATTCATATGCTTGGTGTCCGGCTGTTGCTCTGCTAATTTGAGCTGTTCACCTCTAGTGGGATTTTTCAGCTTTATCTGTTGCTCCAGAGTAGGACACGGGAAGCAAAACAGATGTAGAAGCACTGGGCATGTTGGTGTTTCCAAACGTGCTATTCACCCCCCGCTCCCATATACTGCCAGTGGTTTCCTTCTGTATGGCTGTTGGTTTCTCCACGCTTTGTTGTGCACATGGAAGCTTTGGGTTACAGTTTTCCTCTGCTTCCTGCACAAGTCCTACACTTCTGTCTGTTAAACGCTGATGCTTTTCCTATGGTTGCAGTTTCAAAGTCATTTCAGTTTGTCCAAGACCACCTCCTCACCCCAGACATTCACTGTTCCTGACCCTGATTTCTGCTCTGAGTTCTCTCCTCCCCACTGACACACATTTTGCTCCAGACTGCATGTGCAGCTTGACCAGACCTCCCCATGTGCCTCACCCCCTCTGTGGGGGTGAGCACCAGAAGGCAAGAGTGCCAATACTATTACATGGATTGAGGTTGTGTACAAAAATGTGCATACAGAAGGAAGTGCTGGGGTTGTTTGTTTGCTTGCTTTTGGTTTTTGGTTGGTTTGGTTTTTGGTTGGTTTTTTTTTGGTTGTTTGTTTGCTTTTCAGCCTTTCCAGTCGGGGATTGTGGGAACAGAAGGAGACAAAAGCAAAAGAGAAAGCATGGTGATGATCATGTGAGTATATGAACGCATCTCTGACACACAAAATCTGTATCTGTCACTCTTCTAGCTGTGTTTGCCAGTGAAGATATTGTGTAAGATTTGTTAAGGCTATTTCCAGGCAGGGTTTTTTCAGCATTTTTCTATGGATTCAGGAGATAAGAGATCAAAATAATTTAGAGAGATCAAAAGAATTTTATTGACTAAAGGCCGTGTATATTCCAACTATTTTATAACAACTAATAACCTCTATCATCATGTAAGAAGACTCCACGCTTGTTTACATAAAATGCAAATTCTTAAGGGATCTGGTTTTGTATCTACCTTGCCAGTAGCATTCTACCCCCGTGTGCTGACTGCTGCTTCTTTCTGGTCCATCTCCTGAAACTTTGGCTTTCCTTAAAACCATGCTGAATCAGTCTTGGCTGTAGAGACAGCTGTTCTGGTGGGCAGCTGGCTGGAGCAGGAGCTGTGGTGCTAATAAATGCGTTATGCTAAAGGCTACTGCCTCTGCTGCCATTCTGTTGTACCTTCAGGACCTTTTATCCTTCAAGCATTTTGGGTTTTGAATTAAATGCTCCCTAATTATTACCAGCAGCAGGAGGAGTCCCTTTGCTGTGCTGCTGTTTCCCCCACCATTGTGTGACAGCCTGAGGTTGTTCACACACTTGGTTTTCTCCAGCCCTCTCTGATGACCAAGTCTTCTCCTCTATCCTGGCTGATCCCAACCAGATCAGCTTTCTGGCTGAGCTGTACCTCCCTCCCTCCCCACTGCTTTCTAGTGTATTTAACCACTCTGCTCCAGGGCCTGCAGCCACCTTGTCTGACCCCATGGATGTTTTCCTTTAGCAGGTTTTCTCTTTAATGGGACACCTCCTCCACACAGCCCCTTGCTTCTAAGCGAGGTTGCAGTGCACAATCTTGTGGTAGAGGACTCCTGAGCTCTGAGTCTCTGTGGGAGACTCTGCTCCCTGTGAGGGCACGTTGCAGAGCTTCAGAACCAGGAGGGATTTGGGCTGTGCTGGGGCAACATGTGCTGCCAGCTTGGTCTTCTGCTGCTTCCTGGCACCACTTGGAGGTTCTTTGGGTGCTGTAAATCTCACATGTGGAAGCCTATATATAAGTGAATCTTCTCTTTGGCCAATGGGGATTTGTTCCAGCTAGTTGTTAGAATATAAGGTGTTGGTTGTTTCACACTAAAGATGATACCTATGGTAGGTCATCTAAAAGGCCCCTGAAGTTGCCATCTTTTCATGGATCATAAAGGAAGATGAAGATAACTAGTTCAGCTTTGGAAGTATCAAAGATGTCTCATACTAGGTGAGATGCGGTATCCCACATAGGGTGTGATTCATCCATGATTGTATATATTGGCACTGGCTGTGCCTTCGTTGTCTTTCCAGCCTCCCATCTTTTCATCTGGCAAGAATCGTTCCAATACCTCATCTTACAGCATGGGTGACTGTCTGAGGGGAGCATAGCAGACATCGGCCAGACTTCACTTTTATACTTAGTGTTCATTGCTATTCAGTACAGAGTGGTAGTGCATACACAGATAATGTACTCCTCAACATTTAAAGGAAGCAGATCTGCTCTGCTCTCCTGCAAGACGCAAGGCGAGCAGCGATTTCATTAAGTTGTATTACTTCTCATTTGCTCTGTGATCATACTTATTGCATAGTTCATATAGTTGCATGCAGACTCTCATTTTGTCCCTTGCACCCAGCAAATGAATGACAGCTCACCACTGGGAGATGACCAACCCACCAACAAGTGTGAATGATCTCATCCCCTGCTTTCTGCTGCAGGGAAAATTCCATGCTTCCTACAGTAGAGGTATCTGAAGGACTAAAATGTAATTACAGTTCCACCTCGAGCTCGGTCAAGCTCCATCTGTTCCTCTGAGAGGAGGTGAGCATTACAGCTCTGGACTGTTCCAGGAGCTGATACTTCAGAGTCTGGCCAAGCGACCAACTTGTTGTCTGCTCCTTTCGTGAGAGTTGTTCTGGTTTTTATTGGCACTTTCATACAAAGTCCAAGGAAGCCACAGGGAGTTTTTGCACTGACTTAAGTAGGTTTAAATTAGGCCCCGAAATAAAAATTCCTTCTTTAGAAGGCAGGATGTGAGGAGTGAGGAACTATGAGTGGCTTAATCACTACATTTACTCAGCTTTATGAGTAATGACTGTGTCAGTTAACAAGTTTTATTAACAATATAGTGACCTTGAAAACCCTACATCTGACTAACTCATTCTATTTTATGAGTAAGTGCTCTATATATTGAGTGAGAATGTAATTGAAAAAATGTTGTATAAAGGGACTTGAAGCTTAAAGTGACTAAATTAATATATGGATTGTAATTTCATTTGAAATTGATACAGTTTTTAAATATTGAAAGAATACCTTAAATTACAGAAATTAAGTGTGGCAGTGTAGTATCACTATCAGGTAAAATACACATGTACAGTGAAGTGACTATTAGTCTGTTAATCATAGGCATTACGTGCTGGGTAGCACAGAATTATTCCAGCACTGGAAACTGTTAAATGTGGATGTGATGTATTTGGAGTCTGCAATTTGCCAAATTCTGAAGTCTGTATGACAATGAAAATGGATATCCACAAAATGCATTGATTGTAATGCTAATGCTGCTGCAGGTCCTATTTTATACGAAGTGAGGCTTGCAAGATACTCCATGAAAGCAGGGACAGAGAGCAGAACAATGGCTGTGCAGCCATGAGGCACTTCTATGAGTTGCCACATCAGTGGTAGGGAGCAATGGTACATCTCACTCCAGCCCACTCGGAAATCTAACCACCCCTTCTTTCTGCCCCCAAAATGTCACTTATCACTGAGCTAAATCAGCATGTCTGCTTAGCCATTTAAGTTCTTTCTCTTCCTCAAAAACTGTTATATGCCATAGCACAGGTGTGATATATGCAGTGTGATCACACCTGCTGAGATACATAGCCGGCCTGCCTGCTGCTGAAGCCAATCTTCGCACCACTCAGCTAAATACCATACCCTTTCTTTGAGAAATGAATACCCCTACATTTCTCTGTATGTGCAAGTTGTATTCTGTCCTGCAGTCCGTAGCCGTCATCAGTGTGGCAAATTTTTGCATCTGTAAGTCTATGTAGTTGAGCACCATGACTCCACTTCCCCTTGATGGCATCATTAGCCCAACAAATGCACGCTAAGACACAAGTGCATGTGAGGCTGACCTTTCAAAAGATTTCTTAGTTCCAAAATCAGTGTGAAGGATATCCCTGCTTAAAAGCTTAAGAACTGTTCCTTTTCCTGTTCCCTCATCCGTGAGTACAGCAATGACACAGCATTTCCCAAGCTCAACACAACTCCACAGCGTTGGGTTGTTCTTTGCTGTCCAGCCTCCTCTCCTCTTTTTCAGAAATCTAGCACAGGGCCTTTGGAGCTCGCTTCCTGACTGAGGAGCTGACCTCAGGCAAGACAGTTCTGTTCTGCGGAACTTGCAGTAGGGTAAAGATCACAATGGTTCACCACTCTTCATACCATGTTCTGGCCAAATGTCTATCTGGGAACCAAGAGGAGCCCCAGTTCTCTGGTGTTGCTGATGGTTGGGAGTAGAAAAAAAAGAGGGAAAGAAGAGAGAGAACTCTGCTGTGAAAGATGTGTGGGAAGGATGAGAGAGAATCGAGAGAACCTGGAAAGTAACAGGAACTTTCTTTAGAAAGCTACTCAAAGTAGTATGCATGTGACTGAGAGCCAATATCTCTATCTGCTAACTCTCCTTGGGTTCCCTTTATAAGCAGAGATGAAGTCAATACATCTGATAGAGCTTGGGATGCATTCAATCTCCTGGTAAACCCCTTGAATTGCACCTCAAAGTACTAATTTCTCTTGAATATAAAGGGAGTTAAGATGAGTAATTCAAACATTGACATTGACCTTGCGGTTGTCTAAAGTATAACTCAGTTGTATAACTTCCAGGCATATAGTTTTCATTTCTAATATTCCATAATTACTATTATCCATTTTAATCTTCTTATCTGGAATAAGCTTTAAACGCTTAATAGATCTTGAGACAATTAACTAAGAGAGGTTTGGGAGAGTCTCAAACTTGTGCTAATTCAACAGGTCAGCCATCATAATGAGAGTGAAGTCTTTGTTTATAGCTCTGCCTTGTGCCTCCAGTTGTTTCACAGCCTGCCTGCAGTCTCCCAGGCCGCTCCCAGGGTCCTGCTCTCCTGCCCCACAGAGACTGCACTGGCTGCAGCCAGGACACCTCTGTGAGCACAGACGGTCCTGGCCAGCAGCACTCGGCTTCATCTCCTGCCACAGGTCTTTAAGCTCTGACTTATACCATGCTTTCATGAATGTCCAGCCAAAGTAGCTGAGATGGAAAAATAGTTTATGTGTATACATATATCTCTATAACTACAAATATAATACATTTGGATGCACACATGGGCACAATTACAACACCCCACCCAGCCATCATTGATTTTTCTTCTAGAAGATACCCAAAGATGTTGACATATGAAGCAGTTGTTTTAAAAATACAAACAAAAGCTCAAAAAGGATAATAGAGCTGCATGTTAACTTTACTGTTCTGCTGATGTATTCCATTACACAAGTAGCTATCCATTAGATGTATCCATTAGGATATACCTTCACCTGCAGTTCTTCTTCCTGCAGTTCTCCAGGCTTTATTTGATCATGTAAGATGACAGTCAGGCCCTGTACATTGAATGAATGCTACACTGGAGAACTGTGACTCAGAATGAAGTGCTATCAGGGAGGTTTTCTGTGTTACATCTGCTAAAGTGAGTCATTATGGAGTGAACTACTTCTCTTTGCAAGCAGACCTTTAGACAAGAGACTATGAAACACCCAGATGCTCTGCTCTAGAAATTTTTTCACAGGAAAAGAAGCCAGTCTACTCCATTCTACTCCGACAGGCAATGCTAATCCAATCTTCATCTGTCCCAGCATTTTTCCCAAAGTAAGGGAATGATTTGGTGGTGTTAACATTTCCATTCACAGTAGAGGTTTCAAATGCACAACATTCTTCTGCCGTCTGTACGCACATGTTACAGGTGCCTAAGCTATTGCTGCTGTAGTCTTCACTGTTGCTAGCAATTTAGTATGTTTCTAAGACCTTATTAAAAGCTGTTAAGGTTCATCATATAGAGCAGCAGCCTAAAGATAACTAAACCGTTGAAGTTACAAGACAACTTACACATTCAGCCTGAATTTAAACCTAAAAGAAATCTGATCCTTTTTCCACATAAGGGAATACATAGAGAAAATAATTTAGAAACCTCAGCTCTGCCCTGCTAGCGACAGCGATCCAACTTCCTTCCTCCTGGCAGAGCTCCTCCAAGACATCTGTTCTCAGAGCTGACACACAGTGTGTCGCCATTAGGGGAGGACTAAGGAGAGCTGGAAAATAAAAAGCCTGTTCTGTGGAGAGCATCACTGCTTGCTCACGTGTTTCTTCCCAAGTTTAATTTAAAAACCTCGGTTGAATGACTGCAGCCTGAAGATATTGGCAATGTTGGTGAGCTAAGGCGAGTTATCATCTCTTTGATTGCCCAGGTGTATGTTAGGATTTAAAGAAGTTCTTACTGAGGGAAAGGTATGTCAGCACATCAGGGTGCCTGAGCCATTGTTCTGGCATGGTAAGTGTCTTCTGCAGCTCAGCTTTTGTCCTTTGATACATTGCTTTCAGAAGAGCTTTAAAAAATTGTCCTGTAGGTACTGCTGCTATGTCCCGCTAGGCCAGACCTTTATATGGCATCACTTCTGTTTGTCCAAGAGAACACCTAGGAATTCAACAGCAGAATTGGAAAACTGGCCTTAAGGTGCACCTAAGGACCATTTTTTGATAGGGAGAAAGATGAAGGGTAAGCCTCACTTATGGTTTGCACCTCTGTGGTTGAACCAGAAACAAATTTCTTCTCTCTCCTTCTCCCTCAACAGCCCTTAAAGTACAATTTAGAAAAACATTTAAAACAGCTGTTTGATAGAAATGTACAGCTGTGGTTTCCTTATTTAAATGCAAGGACTGTATTAGGTAGAAAGTCAGCTTTCATTTATACAAGTTTATATGAATTAAATAGCTGCAAAGAGGATCATGTAAACATGAAAATCAAAGGATGAAACATCAAAAAGTAGTTCAAGCTTGGGTTTTGCATGACCTGAAAGAAGGAGCAGCCATATCAAAATAACTGCAATAATGGAGGATACTTCCATGGCAGAGGAGCAGCTAACTCCTATGTGCAGAAGCACATACACGCAGCCTGCTTTTTGTCAGCAAGTTTCCTTGGGGTCCCTAGGTGTTCTGTTTGAATGCTGACACTGCATTCACAGCTTCAGGCACAACAAAATCTACTGCAGGGTGTGCTTAATCCTTCAGAGGAGCTTGGAACACCCGAAAACCTATGCTTTGTTATAGTCTTAGAAACCTTCGTATGTATCCATTCCTGCCCCCCTGCAGATTTTGAAAAGCCCTCAGTAGGCAGGTGAGAAAATTCCTGCCTCCTTCTCCTCTTCCAGTGGCACTGGTATTTGGGGAATAAGAGTCTGGGCAACCTTCACTATTTCACAGAGGAGTCAGCATAACCTGGGTGAGTGTCCAGGCCATTGAAAGATACTGAAACTCTACTGTCCCTGTCCTTTCCTATGCAGCTGGGGTATTGCTGGTGTTGGTTACTGAAATTCTAGAGTCTCTAAACTGCTATTTTTCCAACACTACTTTTAAAATAAAACACCATTTAAAATGAATTTAAAAATAAAACAGCATTTCAAATTCAATATCTAGTTTAAGTGTTCCTCAAACTCTATTAAAGTTATGTGAAAAACAACAGCATCTCCAACACCAGTGGCTGTGTCAATTAGTAAAGGAAGATATTTTAAGCAGAATTCTCCATGGGAGGCTCCATTTTTCCATTAGAAGCTTCCATCTCCTTGATTATCTCCGTCTTCACTTCTGTTTGCAATTCTTCTCATTTGCCAAGAATATCATTAGTTTTACGCACCAGATATGTGATGAAGAGACTAATCAGGGGTACACTGATCTACGTCTCAATAGGAAGCCACAAGAGTGCTGGGACATAGATTAGTCTGCAGAAAAAGAGTGCTGAGTGTGAGACCAGAACCAAGTAGTTTACTACCTGGCTGTGTACGTCATACAGCTGTCTCTTACTGACGTATTTATTCTTGCTCTGAGCCTGCAGTAAAGCCACTTCACTGGGAGGCCACAAATGCACCATGTGAGCATAGCCAATGACGTTGGACCCAGCACTTTTCCATCCAAAGATCTGGAAAGTTTTGATCATTCATTAGGCAAGGAAGAGCAATATGGGAATACTTTCCATTGTACTAAAAATAATTTGAAAGCACAGAAACAAACTTTGCAGCCTGCCACCAGACTGTTCCTCCCAAGAGCCATGGCTGTATTTACCAGCTTGGTTTGGAAGGTGTCTGTCCACCCATTTGTCCCTTGGAGCCAGGGAAGGTAGTCTCCTCCACACTGTGTTGTCTTGTTCTTTCTGCTGATTTATTGCATTCTGGTTTGAATATGAAAGCCTTTTCTGATTCTATGTCAGTGTTGCTGTATGGAGTCTTCCTGAAATTTTCTTGATTCCTCATATTCTGATGGACATTTAGGGGTAGGGGGCTAATTTGCTGCAAATTAACTCAATGTACTTTTCCCATAGTAAACGACGTATCATTCCTGATGTGCCCATTAGGCTCACCTTGTGCAGTGCTGAGAACTCTTGTTTATTCTGATTATTTGTTTCATAAACTGTACATCCAATTCTGGTTAAAAAAAAAAAAAAAAAAAAGGAATAAAATCTTGAGGGATCAGAGAGGCAGAATTTTTCTTTGCTGAAATACTGTCAAAAAAATGCTGGATATAATGACTACTTTCTAGTTTCACGGTCTCACATTTAAAATGATGGTTATATACTACCAGAAAGAAGGCTGAGTGATATATTTTTCCTGAGCTATGCTTTTTAATAACAAAAGGAGAAACACATATAGTTTACTGCTTCCTACTTAAAGCCATTGCATTTCAAGAGTTGAAAACTCAGGCTGTAAGAAGTGGGAAATCCCAGCTGCATGGAAGTGCATAAGGCAATTGCCCATTTCAAATGGACAGTATCCAGAGTGAGTCTGTGAAACACAGCTGGTGCACACCTTCTAGGTGATCACTCAGTCCTTGGTGATGTATGGCACAGCAGCAGAATACTGCGACTATAAAGGAACTATCAAAATCCCATGTGTTTACCTTATGCCAACTAGGTACTACACTGGGTAGCCACATTAAATCCTAGGCTATATAAAATGAGTTGGTCGCATTTAATAAAAACAAGGCAAAATCTACAAAATGAGACTTTTTCATCTTGTTTGCTCTGCATTTATTTCTAGCTGAATCAAGTGAGCCTAAGGGAATATCCAACCTGAAAAAGGTTTGTTTTCTTGAAGGTTAAGTTCATTAAATCAAATGTTGACCTTTCAGAGTTTGCTCTGGCAGAGGCTTTCTGCTCCCTGAACCTCTAAGCTTAATCTGTCCACAGATCACACTTTTCCACAAACATCCCCCACTTTCCTGAAGATTAAATGCCCATCCATGCTCTCAGACTGTTTGCATTTTTCATCAGCACGCAAACAATGATAGGATGTCTACGAAACAAGTGTCAAAACAACATGGCTTCAGTTCTAAATGAAATATTTTGCAAAATGAAACCATCTCTACCATCACAGGTCTCCCGTATCAGCACAAGTGTATGGTCATGAGAACATCTGCACGCATTTACACATGTGCACAGATAAAAAACATGTGCAAATAAGTATGTGCACACACACTCGGGCATGTAAGATGTTTTTTAGCTTGCTGCAATGGTTGCTCCTCACATGATGGTCCTTTAGCTGCAGCCTGAGATGAAGAGGCTGCCAGCTGAATGGAGTCTTTTTATAGTACTTGTCTGTGGGGAAATTCTTCAACAGAAATGTTTTTTCTGATCACATTTGCAATTCATATATGCTATGAACAGGATTCTATTAATTGAACACTGAAACAAACACCCTATTATTGCATAAATTATTAATGACCTTCCTGCATCTTGAATAAATGAAACAGTAATGCTCAGTATGGGCATGTTCTAAGGGTTTCTCACTGCTGTTTCTATACAACTGCTCTTCAAATGGTTATATTTTCCTAAGGATTTCTACATTTAGATGACAAATCAAGCTTCTCTAATAGCCAAATTGTATCTGCTCCTTCATCAAGAGACACCTCACAGAGCTTCTGAGTCAGAGTAACCAGGCAACCCTACGCCTCTAGACCGGGAGGCAAGGAAAACGCATACTCCCACAACAAGACGAAAAAAATGATCGTTTCAATCTCTATTTAAAACTTTGTCATAATACATATGATGTTTGCTACAACTCAAACGTTTAAAGGACAATAAATCCCCAAGTTCCCAAGATGTCCCAGCCGGAAGCTGAGGGTTTGCTTGACAGTTCTTCTGAAGTGCTGATGCTGGGCAAAGTAGGGCTCCAGTGGCCTCTGATCTCCTGCATTCTTACTTAGCAATGTGAAGTCAGACCAGGGGGATTCCAACCTATTGCTGTTCTTGGGGAGAAATCCCCAGGAAATGGAGCTGAATTGTCAAAGCCAATCATTTATAGTAAAAACTCCTGCAAGACCCAGTGTTGATATTGATCTGAGGGGAGCTGCATAAGCTCACAAGCTCTGCTTTGAGACTCTGAGGTATATTCAATGAACTGCCAAAGACCCCAAAATTCTGTTTATTAAAACAAAATAAAACAAACAAAATAAACCAAAAGACAACAGCCACAATCCAATAATAACAACAACCCTGAGCAGCCTTACAAATAACTGTTTATATGCATATCTTGGACTACTAAGCACTCTGCTTGTCATCTAGAAGAGTAAACTTTCTTGCAGGTCTCATGTTTACCACTTGTTGTCTTGGGAATCTCCCTGTTCGCTCCTTGCTTTGCTTTACTGCTGGCTTCATTCTGCTTCTTTAAAATGCTCTTGCCCAAGCAGGAGCAGGTGGACTTGGAGCAGGATTTGTGCCCAGTCCCACTCGCTATCCGACTTGGGAAGGCAGCTAGCCCCATGCAGGCTGACACTCAGCCATAGATGTTAGCTTCATTGATTTCACTGGTATACAAATGGATATTTCAACTATTTGCTGCAGATAAAGGTATTTAGAAGTTTTTTAAAATACTTCTTTTAAGTTAAACTACTCCTGGAGTCAGAATAATAGAATCATAAAATCATTAAGGTTGGAAAAAACACTGAGACCATCTAGTCCAGTTATCAACCCATGCCTGTGACATCTCTAGACCATGTTACTCAGTGCCACCTCTACCCTTTTCTTGAGTACCTCCAGGGGCAGTGATTCAACAACCTTCCTGGGCAGCCTTTGCCAGTGTTTCACCACTCTTTCTGAGCAAAATTTTTCCTAATATCCAATCTGAACCTCCTCTGGAGCAACGTAAGGCCATTACCTCTCATCCTACCACTACTGCCTGAGAGAAGGGGATGAAGTCCACCTCGCTACAAACTCCTTTCAGATTGTTGTAGAGAGCAAAAGGTTAGATGCAGTTTGAGACATAAGAAACATAAATGGGGCATAAATGGATGGTGTTTCATTTCTTAGAGCCTTTAGAAGCACAGTGGATTAATGTCTTGGTGTTGTATGAAGAGTCACAGTGTGGAAATACTGTGATGCCAGTACCTTTAGCTCAGGGTGGAAGACTGCTTGCTGCAGGAGCATGGAAGTGAGAGGAGAGAGCACCTAGAGGGCAATGCCATGACTGGATCAGGATTGAGGGAATAGGCTGAGTGCCTGGCAGCCGGGCTGAGCCCAGGGTCGGCAGAGTTGGGTGGAAGCAAGCTCAACCTTGGAATACGGCCTGGTTGGTGGGGCACTGTAACACTGTTTGGCATTTAAGATTAAATTCAAAGGACGTTCCCACAGAACTGTGTTTTGTAAAATGTATGGTCTTACACAGAGAGGCTGAGTTTTACAGGAAGGTTTCCAAGGTAAGAAGAGCAGCCGAGCTCCACCTGCTGCTGCTCCTGTGCCTCTGCCACCACCGCTCGGCCCTGCAGCTCTGTGCAGTGAGCTCCTGGTGCTCGCTGCTATTTCCACGCACCCTGTTGTGAGAGCACAAACGGTATATTAAGTGAAAGAGTTCTAAGGGGAAAATGTCCTACCGGATTTCTACAGATATCTGTGGGGCCATTTCTAGCATGGCATCAATCTGAATGTTCACAACTGTCATGGCTCTACAAAATCCTACTTAGCAGCTAAATAACATTTCCCCAGCTTTTGGAGATCAGTAAACAGTTAAAACTTTTTAAAATAAAAGTCTTTCAATGCCAATTTGATGCTATCAAGGAACTTAAATCCAAACTGTCCCAAATCTTCTAACTAGAGTGGAGAATTTAAAGAGTTCTTTATTTTCAAGTGCTAAATACTCGACATTTCCCAATGAAATCAGCTAGATTTCTACAGTGTTCATTGTTCAAAAAAGCAGCTTAGTCAGATCAGTAGGTATTTGCGACAGCAAAATTCCTTTATCTATAATTAACTGCAGTGTAAAAAGTTCCCCCAAGTGGTTTCTAAGCCCATTGCAACATAAAGAAAAGTATGTGAATGGCTGTGGAGGAAAAAAATGCCTATATTTATGTGATGGCTGCAAAATAATATAGGAGAGAGGTGCAAGGTGAGTGAATACACAAGTATAAACACCAGCACTGCTTTTCTATGAGAGTTCATCGCATTGGACAAAACCAGAGCATTTACAGCTTCTGCCCTTGTCCCTGCAAGTAAATACTAGCAAAAAAAGTTTGATGTACAGGATAACACCTGTAGGGATGGAAGACAATCAGGATACAAAATGCAATTTATAAATGTACAGTAAACCCTAAATTAATGAGAAAATGTCATAGAATCATCAAGGTTGGAAAAGACCTCCAAGATCATCCAAGTCTTTTCTTAGAGTAGCTGGGGCTCATCCTGCAAAGTCCGTACAAAAATGACAAGGAAAATGAAGACTTTCTTTTTTTGTCACAATTACAAAGAAGGCCAAAACAACAGTGGAACCCATTACCACAGTGTGCGCTGGAGCCCAAAATAAAGAGTTCAAGAGCTAACCCTGTAGGAAATTCCCCTCCAAGTTATGCTTCATGGCATAAAACATGATGTGAAGGAGATACTAGCTCATAGAAAGAAAGGAAGATACCAAAGGAAATAAGGAATTTACATTTCTCATGCACATAAAATTTAGAAAGAAGATAACACGGTGATAAATAAAATATAGACTGCTTTCTAGATTTGATTTCAATATACAGAAGAGGATGCATATTAAATCTTGCCCTCCCTTTCCTCTTACAGAGTGCATCTGCTCACTGCTCTCAGAAAAAGGCGGGAATAAATCTTGCATGTGGTTGGAATAAAGGCTGTGTGGTATTTATTCAAGGAGACATTTATGAAAATAAATCTAAAAGCACCAACATACATCCCAAGGTCATGCAGTGTAACAAATGCCCACATTATGTGCAACTCAGTTAAAGCTTCAGAGCTGTGTACAAAAGCTTGTATTTGAGCAGCTCGCTTCATCAGGAAGGGACCCCAGATGTGGAATGGGTGGTGGCAGGAGGCTGGAATAAACAACCCACACTTGCAGCATAGGAATGGAAACCTCAGCACAGCTCTTGATCTCAGCAGTTTCTCTGCTTTGTTCCCAGCATTCAGAGACGTGGCCAAGGCAGATCACAACATTTTTAAATGAGTTTAAATAAGGATTTCCTTGAGAGGCATTCAGCTGAGAAGTTTAGTAAGAGGCCATGGTGAGAATAAACTGAAAAAATTCTTACCTAGATATTTCACCCTTACAAAGTCTGACACCAAACAACACTTGAGAGAAAACAGATTTCAGTGACTACTAAAACCCAGGTCACGACAGTGGCAGCTATGTGCCAGAGCAAGCACCTGCAACGTCTGTGAGTTGTGAGCTGTTTCCTTAAAGCCAGCCCCATCGATCCACAGGATGAGAAATGACTAAAGCACCGTGTGCTCTGGAAGCATACATCAGATAGCAAATGCCAGGTGGGCTGCCCGGTGCAGGTCTCCTCTCTCTGCTGCATTGGCAGAGCCTCATGTGGTGTTGTGGGGAAGGAGTGCAGGTCCCAGTGATCAGGAGCACGGTACCAGTAGTGGCACGGGCTGCGGAGGTTTTTCTCGATGAGGGGAACACACGTACCTCTGGCAGAGCTCTTCTGAGGTGCCAGAGGGTTTTTATCTCCATCTTCTACAGGTGGCTGGGCATTGTTTGAGACTGCTCTCCTGCTGGCATCTGCCATTGCCTCTGCAGACTGACACATTCTCTCTGTAATGAGACATCTTCTATATTTAGATTATTTTAAAATGAAAATGAAAAATTACATTTAGTTTTCATTTAAAATTTGAATCGTCTCTGATCTGGATTGGAAGAAAATTACATCCCCCCATATGTTCATTTTCTTCCCCTTCCTGTTTCAATGGCCAAGCAAAGACAATAGCAGCAAATTCTAATTTAGAAGGTGAAATCTGGCCACATCTGATATGGTTTTGTCATAACAGCTTTTGCCTCATACACTCTTCTGTCATTACAGGTGGACTTTACCCTCATAAAGTGATGTCAATGAGCTGTGTACTACATCTGCTGCCTTTCTTGTCCCCTGGGGAGCATTAGCTTTGTCTCCTGCTGCTGGAAATGAAGCCATTTAAATGATGGAGTTCATAATGCGTGAACCTACCACACACCCTTCTGTCCCCAAAGCTTCTCCAAGGAATTAAAATTCAGATTGCACACTCTGCATTGCACACTCTGATTTCTTTTCTCAGAGGAGAATGTATTCCTCATGAGTGGGTGAGCAAAGAAAGTTTGAGAGGAGAGAGCGAGTCTCATTGGAAAGCTGAGTGGCACCTCCCTTAATGCTCGTCCTCAAAACACCAAACATCTGCAGTGAGGAGTTAACTGTCTTTCTGTCCACAAATACCTGCCTCAGGTGACATGACTGCGTGTGACAAGTCCTGTCTTTATCCACTGAGTTTAGATGAGGTGACATCTTAAAGTACGTATGTGTCTAGAATATTTGCTGGTTTTGTCTAAATGTTTCCAAACAGGGGTTACCACATTACTAATGGCAGCAGTACAGGACTATTCTTTACTGACTTTGTTCTATTCAGTTTTTAAAGTCTACATGGCAAAAATCTGATTTTACTGGTAAAACAACTCCAGTTCCCCAGTGGAGTAACTTAGACCAGAATTCACCCTTCCTGTTGAAAGCTGTCCTGAGTGCTAAGCTAAAGCACACACTAAGGAAGACATAAGCTCTGTGCCCTCCTGAAGGCTCCTCTCTGCAATGAGGGTTGCTATTGTGATCCAAGTGCTAGGGGACATCTGTGTCTAAGTGTTGGCAGAAAACTTCTGACCTAACAGGGTTAATGTAGCTCTCTTTGGGAAAACACAGAGGTAGCAGATTAGTGGAGGCAGACTTTGCTGTGAGTCAAAAAAGAGAGAGTATAAACTGAGAAGTTGCTCCACTGTTGATTCAGAAATGTTTGTTTACAGCTAAGGAAAACAGAAGTTAAATTAAAAAGATTTCTCTGGAAGTGCCTGTTGGGAAAAGAAACCACCTTCAGCGCTGCTTCATTTTGAATTATTCTGTGAAAGAGAGCAATAATCTCCGTTGTGGTTCATGCTGCTCATTCAGTAGAGGCAGTTACGCTGTCGACATGGGCAGTACTGGCAGTGCCATGTCCCACCTCCCCTGGCTTTTTTCTCCTCACCCCACACTTTCCCCACCAGCCTTCCCCACACCGCTCTCTGACTAACCCACATGCTGCACTGCTTGCACTGCATCCCTCCTGCTGTGTGCCTACTGCAGAAAACCCAGGAAAAGAGAACTCTCTGCAAAGTCGTCATGCATTGATTGAGCTCATAAACTCATTTAGAGTAAAAGTGAGAAAATCCACCAGTTGAAATAAAGACAGACTAACATGTAAAGCAAATTCTGCATATACAAACAAAGCAAAACAAGGAATTCACTCATTAATTCTCATCAGCAGGTAGATAGACGTTCAGCCATTTCCAGGAAGGGAGAGCTTCATCATGTGTATGCCGTTCCTTGGGGAATGAAAGGCCAGCATTCCGAACACTAACTTACCCTTTCCCGCAGCTTTTATAGCTGAGCATGGCATACACTAAGGGATATCCTTTCAGCCAGTTGGGTCAGCTGCCCTGGCTGTGTCCCCTCCCAGCTTCTCGATGGCAGGGCAGTGTGAGAAGCAAGAAGGCCTTGTTGCTGTGCAAGGCCTGCTCAGCAATAGCTGAAATATTGGTGTGTTATCAACACAGTTTTGGACACAGATCCAAAACACAGCACTATACGAGATGTGACAAAGAAAATTAACTCCATCCCAGCCCAAATTGATCACACAGAAAATACATTTCTGATGGCCACAGTGCCTATTTATAGATGATCATTCATATTTCCATTGCCATCATCCAGCAAGAATTATCAAAGTGGTCTTTTCCATTCTAAAGTTGTACTCCTGTGGTTTTCTGTAGCACACAGTGAGAATTCTCCATCGGCCACTGCCTCGTCCAAAACCAGCACTCAGCTGATGACAGTATCACTGGACTTTCTGCTTGCTCTGAAAATTTAGTGTGGAAGCTGAAGTTAGCCAGATCACATATTTCTATGCTGACTGTTTTGAAGGTTCCAGAGTGATAAAAAAAAACAGAACATATGGTCATGGATTTGGGATCCTAAAAAAGCCAACATGGCTAACCCAACATTGTTTCTTCAGAAGTACAGGCAACTTTTCTGATACAATAATAAAGCAAACTAGCTAGGAGACATTTAGCCTAGTGTGACAGTAAGTATAAATTGTCCTGAAAGCTCCAGACAGACAGCTCTGCTATAATGTCATACGTACTTGAAGCTGTCTGCCATCAGGAGCAGCTCATAAGGGCCTTTTGGAAACAATGCTTGTATTGTACGTCCCTCTAAAAGCCTGATAGTTATTTGGCCATCTTAACTACATCCATGCTGTTGGCGATGTGTGGCATGTGTGGTGCCCCAGTGGTGAGGAGCACACAGTGGATTGTAGCTCAGCAAACACATTTCCAGTCCAGCTGTGCTCCCAGCAGAGCCCTTTGCTGGCAAGTGAGCAGCTGTGCTCTGTCAGGAGCTCACAGATAGTGTACTGCAGGTTTCCCAGAGTACCAGATGGAGGCTAGAGCTGGTGTCAATCAAGTGTTTTCTTTTGGAATACTTAGAAATTGAGCCCAGGCCATTTTACTGCCAGTTGGTTGCTGACAAAAGAGCTAAACAAACATCAGGGAAACAGAAAATTATGGTAATTACTTCGCTTTTGAGAGCTCCTCACAAAATATAATATTCTATAAAAGCCATGATGCAGGGAGGTGACTCTCTGGGAAAGCTCCACTGTAGATGGCAAAGTTCATTACAGGTCTGAAAATTAATTAATTTCTGCTTAGGAAGCATTTTCTGTGTTGGGTGTTTGAAACATTCCATTGAACTGTTTCTTTTCAGCAGAAGGCTTGCTTAGTTAAGTGTGAAAGCCACTCAGCTTATTATGTACACATACACTGTACAAAGATCACTGCATTTGGGCTCACATGCCATCTCCTCCAAGCAGGAAGTCTCTGTTCATCTAATGCAATGACTGAAGTCCTCACTGACTGTACTTGAAGTGTGAAAGAGGTGATTAGCAGTGATGGCCCAGAGTGCCGTGGTGACAGCCAGACCCTGTGATGCTTCCAAGAGGGAGAGAGGTCTGGGCTGGTATTCAGGTCTGAGAAGTGTGGATGCACTCATCTCTGGGCTCCACTGACTTCAGCAGTACCATGCTGGGTGAGGGCAGACATACCTGACTGTCCCACAACCACAGACACAAACAATACACATGGCTGTGGGCAGTACGGCCTGAGGAGCCTGAGAGCAATGCAGCTCATGCTACCAGAGGAACCAGCTGGCTGATGGCTTCAGTCCCACTCTACACTTCACTGACAACTTGACTCTATCACCTATCATGCTGCTTGCATAGTGTGCTCACATTATATCCAGGTATCTGTATTAATGTCACACTGAGTCCCAAACCCCCAAAGTCCCATGTGGCCAACCAAACCACTGACATCCAACTAAACTAGAACTGCATTTGAATTTAGGAGAGAATACGAGAACAGCCTGTCTGACTGCCCTTCTAAAGGATGGAGAAACTGTTTTTACAGCTATAATGCTCCCTTATTTTCCCTCAAACCAAAAATCAATAAATGCAGTTTATTTCTGCACTGAGGACTACATCAACTGTTTTTTCCATTGCAAAGGATACGTGTGTTCTCACCTGTCACTGAGATATCATAGTATATCACATTAGTGCTTTGCAGTTCATGCTAACCTACTTTCAGTTGGTGCACAATGGTCAGAAAAAAATGGCTTGAGTTCTTCTTTGCTGGCTTTGGCCATGCTCCTGCACTCACGTGGCAAAACTGCAATTTGTTTCTTCACTGAAGTACTGCACTGAAAAAGGAGACCAAGGCACATTGCCTGTTTGAAGAGATGCCAGTGTGGCCAGATCACTGTTGCCAGCTGAGTGCAAGTGATCCCAGCTGCAAAATATACTGGAAATCTCCTATGGCACCAAGTGCTCAACAAACAAGGCTGTGTTCAGAAGAGCTGCACAGGGCTAGTGGGAGAGGGAGCCCTGAGGGATGATGTATTTGGAACTCAAAGTATACTGTACTTGTGCTAGCTGCTACATCTTTTAAAGTCAGTCCCAGAGATACAAAATTCCATTTAATCTCTGAAATATTTTCTTTGCTAGCAGCAAGATGGAGTCAGCCTAGTTAGATTTTTGTGTTGACAGCTTTGCATTTCCCTGCAGTGCCTAAAACACAAATACTTCACCTTAAACGTTTGCTTCTAAAAATGGTGCATCTCTGTACAAGTGAAAAGCAGGTGATTAAATGTTCTAGGACATGTGGCATGGTGACAGTGTAAACTATATGCTGTAAGCACCAATTTGCTTATTCCCATGAGTATTTAATACAAGCAATTCAAGATCTAAAAATGTGCCAGCTGTGAGCATAAGTCCCTTACAGCTCTAAAATACAGATTTGTGGTGTTCTTTTGTTTTCTTCCTGTATTATGCCATCTAGGTGCATAAATGCTGCCCTTGCTGGCTGCCCTTTCAGTATCCTGATATTGTTTACCTGTTTGCTCTTTGGCTGAAGATAAATCACAGCAGACATGTCAGATTATAGGTATGTGTTTGGATTCCCGAGCACATGAAATTGCTGATAAATTGTGTCTGGCTAGCACAGAGGTACAGCTACAGCACATCGCATCACATCCATTTCACAGCAGTATAGAGAGTGCCAAAATACTTTGTCCCTCAGGGATGAGATCAAAACTGCCCTGCAGCTCTGCATCTTTCAAGCCTCCTAAACAAAGTGGGGGTCAAAATCAGCATATTGAGAAAATGTTGTGGTTTGAAAAGGAGAAATAAAATCATGCCAGCGTATCTTAGCTTGCTCTGGTTTTGATCTACATACAGGTCAACCTGCTTGAATCTGCCTGACCTCTGAATCAGTGCTGTACTTGCTACATTGCTATTTTTTACAGTATTGCTTATTGCTTATATTAACTAATCCCATTTGATTGTTATAGTTAATTAACTACAAGTTTATAGTAGGTGGTCTATTTCCTCCCAGCTTCTGGTTGTCCTGACTTACAGGAGATTTCCTTTTGCTCTCGATAAGAACAAAAACTGACAGTTACTGGTGTGCTTGTGGGTACTCTCAAGTTTACTTGCTACATCTGGGTACTGAATAGATTTAAAGAAGGTCTTTGAAATGAGCAGAACTTTTGGCTAATTAACTGCAGGGTGATGAAAGTTGTTAACGGTATCCCAAATGTTCAGAACAAGCTAGCCAGGCAGAGTGCTTGCAAAGGGCTGTGTGTGCCACCCAGTGTATGAAGCTTGTACTTGGCACAAAAGTCAGCATCTGAGCATTTGAGACCTTTCTGAAGCATCAAAATGATATTTAGAAAGTCAGTAAGTGGAAAATAAGGAATTAATTTTCTAAAACCATGAAAAAATAGTACTAAATGTTGCACTTGATTATTTTCAAAATTATTTTTGGGCAAGATTTTGTTAAATGAAGCATAAACAAAACTGTTGAGTTTGCCCGTTATTCCCAGTAACTGAGATTTTAGAGGAACACAAAAGCTTAAAAGAAACCTGAAAAACATCTGAGAGTTGATGGTGTAAAGGCAGGATACCACATAAGAAACCACATGCTGTCATACCTTTTCAGACTGAGAAAAAATGCTGTTCTGCACGGATATGAACTTAAACCCTGCAAAGCAGTTTGAAAATTTTTCATTTTAAGCTACCATACCATTTCCAGTGCCCTGAACATGTGTCCTCCTCAACCTCTGCTCATCAACCTGACTGCTCGCAGACACTTCACTATGAATCATTTATCCTAACTATCTGTTCACTTAATACATATTTGGTACAGACACCTGTGGTGAAATACCAGCTTTTGTTTAGAGAATTTG